>NC_057810.1:132659723-132884299 GCF_018294505.1 Triticum aestivum | reverse complement strand
GAGTACGCGCGCTGGCCTGCCCTAGCCGCGCCGTGCGTACGTGCCGCCGCCGCCGCTCGGGCGCTAGGAACCCCTAGCGACCCCTGAGCTGGCGAGCAGCTGGCCCAGTGGGCTGCTGTGGACCGGGTCCCATTTTTCCTTTCCTCTAAAAAAAAGAAAACGGGGGGAGGGCGGTGGGGCTGGCTACACGGGCCGACGGCCCATTTCGGCCTGCGAGCACACTGGACCAGGCCAGAGAGCACACGCGCGCGCGGTTCTTTGCATTTGAGCCCCCGAAGTTTCCAGATTTTACGCGAAATTGTATTCATGCTGTAATATTTCGCGTAGAAGCCCCTGGAACTGTCTGTTTCCGCTGAAAACACGTATTTGGGCTTAAAAATGCCTCGGGAATTCAATTTTTGGGCTAGTTTTCACATACCAGATGCGCTTAACATGCTATCTTTTGTAACATGATATTATTGTATGATTTTACTGCTGCAGATTAATTGTTTAGCACTCTTAATCATTTAGTAAGTCATATAATAGCATGTTTTAAATATTGGAATGTCTTTTTATTGAATAAGTTTATCAACATCGCTTTGTGCAAAAGATTACCTGCTGTAATCTCATGATTTTTGCATAAATCGCAGATGGCCGGAATTGTCCACAAGGAGTTTGCTGAGTTTGCCCAGACAGGGCTGAACTACCTGTCTTGGTCCTCAGACTGCGAGATTTTTCTCCAGGGCAAAACCCTCCTGAGGGCGATCGGTAAGGGGGCCCAGCTGGCCGCCACTGATCCCAAGTTCGAAACTGAGAATGCGCAGGCTCTGCACTTTCTCCGTCATCACCTGTCACCTACTCTGAAAGATGAGTATATGGCTGAGCGCAGTGTTTCTGGCCTTTGGACCGCTCTTAAGCAGCGGTTTGAGCAGCTGAAGTACACTGTGAAGCCACGTGCAGAGGCAGAGTGGATCCGTCTAAGGTTTGCGGACTTCAAGACGGTTGGGGAGTACAATTCGGCTCTGCACCAGATTTGTACGACTCTTCGGTTGTGCGGTACTGAGATTACCGACTCCCAGAAGATTGAGAAAACCCTATCCACTTTTCACCCTGACGCGGTCCAGTCCTCACGGAACTACCGCCAGGGGAACTACACGAGGGATTCAGAGTTGATTGACGTCCTGCAGGTGGCAGAGGCGCAGGACGAGGTTCTCAAAAAGAACTTTGTCGTGCAACCACTTGGGGGGAATTCTCGCCAGGAGGTGAACACTCTCAAAGTCCGCAAGCCTCAACAGAAGAAGAGGGGCCGCAAGGGCAAGAAGAAGGGCCCTCACCCCCCACCCCCGCCCCGGCTAAGCAGAACAAGCCGGGCAAGGGAGGGCAGAGGCCTCAGGACTGCTTCCGTTGTGGCTCGGTGGAGCATTTCTCCCGCCAGTGTCGCGCACCACCGGAGGTCGTCGAAGCATACAAGGCTCGGAAGGCGCGTGAGACGCACCTCGCCTTGGTTCAGGAGGGAGCAGCACCGGCGCCCATGGCGGCACCCGTGATGATAGCTACGCCCCCTGCTGCGCCCATAGAGGCGACCCCCGTGGTGCCCATCGCGGTAGCTTTGGCGGTCTCTACCGATGCCCACGTCGCCATGGAGGTTGACCACATGGTCGCCTCGGCGGCGGCGCCACCACTAGACATTGATGCTGCCTCCTAGATGATTTCTAAGGAGGATCAACTCACTAGTATGGAGATTGCGGCTGAAGTGAATGGCTTCTTCACCGAGTCCACTTAGCATAACTCTTTGGTTATCATGATTCCGTGGTTTGATACAATAAAATTGAATAAATTCGATTTGGTTGTAAGCTCTATGAGAGCATAAACTTATTCTTTACTTTGGAGATTGGATGACATTTATTCATTTATTCCATTATTTATACATGATAGCATGTTATGTTCTGAGATGTGTGCATTTATTTTTAATGTATTTTCTTCCTCATTACATTTATTAGATGTCATATTTTAGAAGCGTGTGGCGCCCGAATGGAGGAAACGTGCCTTGCCGATAGCGCCACCACTCATACCATTTTATGAGAAACTAAGTACTTTGAGTCCATTAAAAAATCTCCGGGAAGTATTATGACAATCGCCGGCTGCGGTTCTCACATAGTTGGCTCCGGACGAGCCACTATTATACTCCCTATGGGAACAACTTTGATCATTAATGATGCATTGTTGTACCCGGAGTCGACTTGTACTCTTTTGAGCTTTAGAGACATCCGCGCTAATGGTTTCCATGCTGAGACCGATGATGAAAACGGCAAGGAGTGCCTACTCATCACAAAGCGGGATGCCGGTGGTAAACATGTTATCGAAAGGCTTCCTTCGTTTGACACAGGGCTATACTACACTAAGATAGTAGCACTGCCCGTGTACACTACCCTCAAGACCGTCTTTAGAAGCTCTGAACTCTTCTGCCTCTGGCACGATAGGTTAGGCCACCCCGGACTTAGGATGATGAGAAATATAATTAACAACTCGCATGGCCACAATGTTAACGTGAAGAACTTCCCGAATCCTGATGATTTCGTGTGCTCCGCATGCGCTAAGGGGAAGTTAGTCATTAGGCCATCGCCTCTCAAGGTGAGGGATGAAATCCCCGCGTTCTTGGAACGTATCCAAGGGGACATATGTGGTCCAATTCAGCCCCTCACGGGGCCGTTTCGGTACTTCATGGTGCTCATTGATGCTTCCTCTAAATGGTCTAATGTTTGCCGGCTGTCAACACAGAACCATGCCTTTGCAAAATTGATCTCACAGATCATACAAATGAGGAATAATTTACCGGATTATCGTATAAAGTCTATTCGAATGGACAAGGCCGGAGAATTTACTTCAAAGGCGTTCGATGATTATTGCATGGCAATGGGAATCAAAGTTGAGCACTCGGTACCACATGTTCATACACAAAATGGACTTGCCGAGGCATTGATTAAAAGAATTAAATTCATTGCCCGACCGCTCCTTCAGGGTTGTAATTTACCAACTACATGTTGGGGCCACGCAGTGTTACACGCGGCCAATCTCATCAACTTTAGACCGTCAGCCTACAACATCCACTCTCCTGTTCAGCTTGCGCAAGGGTCGGCACCGAAAATTTCCCACCTTCGTAGGTTCGGTTGCTAGGTATATGTACCAATACCACCCCCTCAGCGATCGGCGATGCGCCCGCTCCGTAAGTCAGGGATATACGTTGGTTATGAGACTGTGTCCATAATCAGGTATCTGGACCCCATGACAGGTGACTGTCACACGGCTCGTTTTGCTGATTGCATTTTTGACGAGGATCTTTTCCCGACTTTAGGGGGAGAGAATCAACCCCTTGATGCTAAAAGTCGAGAAATCACGTGGCAAGCCACGGGGATCCACGCTCATGACCCGCGCACTGCTGAGACTGAGAGAGAAGTCCAAAAGATAATAGATTTGCAGTCATTAGCAAATCAACTGCCTGACCACTTTAGTGACTTAAAGACTGTGACAAAATCGCATGTGCATGCGCGCAATGCACCGGAAAGGGTTGAAATACCGAAGAAAAATGATGGTATACCCACTCCCGTCCAAAGGCCTAAAAGGACGAGAAATCCGGCTTCTCAAATCCCAAGTACTCGGGGACGCCTGACGAAAAAGGATAAGAGAGATTTATTGCAGCCTGTCGCCAAAGTACCCCAAATTGAAATGGGGAGCCAGTCGAGACCTGGCACAAGTACGGAAAATTCAGTGCACGAAATTCCGGACTTAAACTTTCCCATAGGGGAAACACCCAGCGGAGATGTGAGCGCACACATCGGCGCGGGAAATCTAAAGGACCTTGCTCCCATAATGGGAAATTTGGTAGAGCAAGTGTTTGCGCCGGATGCGCTCCATGACCAAATGGCCATAAATTATATTTATACGGGGGAGTCCCTGAACCGAGCAACGGTGATTGTCGACATCAACTTTGCTACGAAAATTGCCTCAATCATAGATCTTGACCCTGAGCCTAACACGCTCGCTGATTGCAAGAAAAGGTCGGATTGGAAAGATTGGCAGCAGGCAATTACTGCCGAATTATTATCTCTCAACAAAAGAAACGTGTTCGGACCAGTTTGTCGAACTCCTCCCCACATTCGCCCTGTTGGCCATAGGTGGGTTTTTGTTCGAAAGAGAGATGAAAATAATAAGGTAGTACGGTACAAAGCAAGGCTCGTCGCTCAAGGGTTCACTCAACGACCGGGTGTCGACTTTGAGGAGACTTATTCCCCGGTCATGGATGGAGTTACCTTTAGATACTTGATCTCGATGGCAGTAAACATGGGCTTGAAAATGAAACTAATGGATGTTGTCACTGCTTACCTATATGGTAACTTGGATTCGAACATATACATGAAGGTTCCAGAAGGTATCCCTGTTCCGAACCATGATAGAGCAAACAGGGGTCTATACAGTGTCCAACTTCAAAAGGCATTGTACGGACTCAGACAGTCTGGTAGAATGTGGTACAATCGCTTGAGCGATTTCCTTCATGAGAAGGGCTACACGAGCAATAAAGATTGCCCGTGTGTTTTTATACGGCAATCCCAAGATGGATTCTGTATAATCTCGGTGTACGTGGACGATTTAAACATAATCGGTACACCTGAGGATATTGAGGAAGTGAGTTCCTACCTGATGTCGGAATTCAAGATGAAGGATTTGGGTAAAACCAAGTTCTGTCTAGGTCTGCAACTTGAACATTCCCCTGATGGGATTCTAGTGCACCAGTCGGCCTACACCCAGAAGGTATTGGAAAGGTTTGAATTTGATAAGGCATATCATTCTAAGACCCCGATGGTCGGGAGGTCTTTACAGCCAGACAAGAACCCGTTCAGGCCAAAGGAAGAGGGGGAGGAAACTCTGGGACCAGAGGTTCCTTACCTGAGTGCAGTTGGAGCACTCATGTATCTCGCAAACTGTACACGGCCAGACATTGCGTTCGCCGTCAGTTTGCTTGCGAGGTACAGTTCTGAACCTACCAAAAGACATTGGAAAGGTGTCAAGGACGTCTTCCGGTACCTGCAAGGGACCAAAGATCTTGGCCTATTTTATAAAAGGAATCAAGACCTATCTATTATAGGCTATGCCGATGCTGGGTACCTATCGGACCCGCATGATTGCAAATCGCAGACTGGATCTATTTTCCTTTGTGGTGGAACTGCGTTTTCCTGGAAATCGTCCAAGCAAACACTTGTGTCGACTTCCACAAACCACTCGGAAATCATGGCACTATTCGAAGCGTCGAAAGAGTGTGTATCGCTTCGGCGGATGATCAGCCACATTCAACAGACATGTGGGCTGAACACCGTACAAACCCCTACCATTATCTATGAAGATAATGCTGTTTGTGTTGCACAAGTCCAGATGGGTTATGTGAAGAGTAACCTCACTAAGCATATTAGTCCCAAGTTCTTCTATGCACATGAGCTGCAACAGTTGAATGAGGTGAAAGTTTTGCATACTAAGTCTTGTGACAATCTTGCTGATATGTTCACTAAATCATTACCGGCATCAACCTTAGAGAGGTGTGTGTGCGTGGAATCGGTATGATGAGACTTAGAGAGATGCAAGGTTCAGGGGGAGAAACTTCACAAACTCGTCGTTAAAATCTCAATCCCAATGATCGAGTACTCAACTTGATGGTTGAGTGGATTGTACTCTTTTTCCCTTGAGTGAGTTTTCCTGATGTTTTTCACACGTGGTTTTTGACGAGGCAATTCGTGCAATACAATAACGTATACTATGTGCTCTTTCTCCATATTTTTTCCCACTGGGTTTTTCGGAGTTTTGAGACATGGATATACAGATAATTACCCAAGGGGGAGTGTTGGAAAACCGAGTCATCGGTTGGGGTGGCGGCGCGCCTCGTGCGTATCGCACGGGGTAGCCCCTCCCATTCCCCTCTTTACGTTAAGTGAGTACTTATCCCTTGACCCCCTAGTCCCTATATAAAGCAACGAGGAGCCCATCATTGTAACCCTGATCATTGATTAATAAAGCTGGTCTCCTCCATATCTCTTTGTGTCATTTACTTTCGCGTGTTCGACTACTTCGCCTACGACGCTCGCTCTCGCTCCACAATCTCGGACTGGACTCGCCGGCGGAGTTGCGGAACATATACAACGTTCTCGCGCCTATCTCGCAAGAAAAAGGGTGTCTTTTGTAACGTCTGCTTCCTCTGTTTTTCCGTGGTAAGGTCGATCCAACGCCACGTGCCCCTCCAACTTGCACTGCATATACTCCTACGATTGTCCCGTCTAGCCATCTCGATCGTGGCTCCGCTCGTGCACCCCATACATATACGTCGAACGTCGGTAGGTAGCACGTGCCGATCGAGCCAGCCGCGTTGCGTGCGTAACGAAATGTCTCAGGCTGCTTCCACCACGTACGTACGGGCCGGCAACCATATGTACGTGCATGTATATGCACACAGGGTGGCACGAGTTCCCGGCCGCCACTCAGAAGAAAAGAAAGGAAGAAAGTGCAGTCGGGTGCCGTGGCGTCGCCGTCGGCGTCCGTCGCGTCTCGGTCGTCCCGCGGACAGGTCCCTCTCCGTCCGCCGGGCCGGCCGGCGGCGTGCTCCACCTCCACAGGATCAGTACCCTGACTTTTGTCATGTGTGCTAAGCTACTAGACAAGTTCAAACGACGGGGACGACGCAATGCAACGTGTGCAACCGACGATCTCGCGGTAGCATTCTTTTGAACACAAACCGCTCACATACATTCATCCCTATAAACGCACGCAGACACAACATATCTTTATGAGCATTTTTGAGAGACTGAGCCGTCACAACATTTTGTTAATTGACAAAGTCGTCAGGCCAACTCCGCCGCGCGACCTCATCTTGTCCGGGTGTGTCCGTTTGGGGTAAAACGGACGAATAGCGCGGCCCAACGCGCGGCCTCAAACGGACAAATGTCTGGAATCCGTCCATTTTCGACCCATCCCCGGCCCAAAGTTGCGCTCGGTTTAGGGTGAAACGGACACGTGCGGACGGCCGCGAAACACGCCCTTGTCCCCCCGTGGCCCGCCTGTCGGGGACACTAGCAGTCCCTCCCTCCCAACGCTTCGACTCTCTCTCTCCCGCCCCGCCCCGCCCCGCCGCCGGCGCCGTCGCTATTCTCAGGCCGCCTCCTCACCGCGCAGCCTTCGGCCGTCCATACCAAACCACGTGTAGACATGGCCGCCAACATGCCCGCGCTTTCGCCGTAGTTTTGGCCGTTGATCGGAGGAGGTTTGGCCGTCGCCGTCTTTGCTGGTGGCAGAGGAGACACGACCGCCGGTGACGTACCACGGCGGCCGCGACAGCTTCAGACGGCTCCAGAGCGGCCAGTAGCCGGCCGGCAACCACCCCTGCTGCGTCGAGGTGATCATCGCGACCTCTTCGCCACCATGACCGCAAGGTGTTCGACATTCTGCCCACAAAGGTATGGACAGTGGAGACGAGTTTTTCTTCCACCACTTCCTTTGTTCATCGGACATTCGTCGTCGGATGATGAAGATCTTGTGGTGGCTGCACTGGTCGTTCATGACCACATTCAACGGCAGCTTTCTCGGTACAGGGGGTCAGTCCCTGGCCGTGCTCCCAACCTGAACCGCAACAGGGAGAGAGGCCACGCCCTGCTCTATGCCGATTACTTTTCCAACAAACCGCTCTTCAAACCGGATAAATTCCGTCGCCGTTTTCGAATGGCAAGGCATGTGTTCAATCGTATCCGAGAGGGAGTGGTTGCTCATGACCCATACTTCGAGTGCAAGACGAATGCCCTTGGCAAGTTTGGGTTCTCCTCTTACCAGAAATGCACCGCGGCCGTCCGCATGCTTGCGTATGGAATTCCAGGCGATCTGGTGGATGAGTACGTGCATATGAGCGAGACAACATGTCTGATGTCAATGTACAAGTTCTGCCAGGCTGTGATGGAGGTGTTTGGCCCAGAGTACTTGAGGCAGCCAACTGCCGTTGATACAGAGAGATTGTTGGCGACCAACGCAGCTAGAGGCTTTCCAGGCATGCTTGGCAGCATAGATTGTATGCACTGGGAGTGGAAGAACTGTCCATTTGCTTGGCAGGGCCAGTACAAGGGGCATGTCAGCAAGTGCACTGTCATATTAGAAGCGGTGGCATCGCAGGATCTTTGGATATGACATTCTTTCTTCGGCATGGCAGGTTCTCACAATGATATCAACGTGCTGCAACGTTCTCCAGTCTTCGCGAGGCTTGCAGAGGCCGCTCCCCACCTGTCAACTTTGAGATCAACGGCCACCAGTACAACAAAGGATACTATCTAGCTGATGGTATATATCCTCAGTGGTCAACTTTTGTGAAGACAATCTCAAAGCCCCAAGGTGAGAAGAGAAAGAGATTTGCCCAAATGTAAGAGAGTGCTAGAAAGGATGTGGAACGTGCTTTTGGTGTGCTTCAATCCCGATGGCGCATCGTTCGATACCCTGCACTGTCATGGGATGAAAGGAAGCTTTGGGAGGTGATGACTGCTTGTGTGATCATGCACAACATGATCGTCGAGGACAAGCGTGATGACAGTATCTTCGACCAAGGATTTGATTTTCAAGGTGACAATGTTTAGCCCCTGCACCAAGAACCGGCCATGTTTGATCAATTTGTCCAGTTCCATCGTGAGCTGCGTGATTGGCACACTCATAAGGATCTTCAAAATGACTTGGTTGAGCACATGTGGGAGCATATTGGCAACCGATAAATGTATTGGTTCGTTTTATGTTCATTCAAGACAATTTCGATTTGGTTGTAAAACTATCTTTATTAGAGAAAAATTCGATTGGGTTGTAAAACTATTTTAATTTTCAAACAATTAGTATTTGGACGTGCAAACTTGTTTTCATATGAAAATATGGGCATTTTAGGCCCTGCCGGACGGGATGGGGCAAACGGATGCGGCCGCGCGCTGGGCGCACGGCCACCGCATCCCAGGACAGGCCCGGACACGACCCCATTGCCCTACCCAAACCGACAGAATCCGGATAAAACGGACGTCCGTTTGGGGTCGCGCGGTGGAGTTGGCCTCACAGACGGCAGTAGCAGCGCATGCGGCAAAGATGCAGGCAGACCATGCGGCCCAAATGCAGGCAGGGCCGGTCCTGAAATTTGAGGGGCCGGGGCAACGCAACACAAAGGGGCCCTAAGGCTACATAAATATATGAGTACTCTGTGTTCATATTACTTTTTGTTGAAGAAATCCACACCTCCGCCTCCCATCTCCAGTTCTCATCCCTCCCCTTTGTCGCCCCCCTCCCCCGCGCGAGCAGCCGAGGGGCCCCAACCTTAGCCGTCGGGCTATCCACATCCCATCTCACCCGTACGCCACCGCTGGAGGAAGCCGCCGGGCTAAGCCTGGGCGGCTGACGGCGGTGACCGAGGAGCCTCCCCTTCTCGCGCGCGAGGTTGGCGCGGGGCATTCAGGCGAGCGGAAGTGCGCCCCCAGATCCGAGCCCCCGCGGTGGTGGCTCACTACCATCGGCGAGCGGCGGCGGATGACTAGTGCTGGAGGTACTGCATTTGGCCGCGATGTTGGAAATATGCCCTAGAGGCAATAATAAAATGGTTATTATTATATTTCTGTGTTCATGATAATTGTCTGTTATTCATGCTATAATTGTGTTATCCGGAAATCGTAATACACGTGTGAATACATAGACCACAACATGTCCCTAGTAAGCCTTTAGTTGACTAGCTCGTTGATTAACAGATAGTCATGGTTTCCTGACTATGGGCATTGGATGTCATTGATAACGGGATCACATCATTAGGAGAATGATGTGATGGACAAGACCCAATCCTAAGCATAGCTCAAAGATCGTGTAGTTCGTTTAGCTAGAGCTTTTCCAAATGTCAAGTATCATTTCCTTAGACCATGAGATTGTGCAACTCTCGGATACCGTAGGAGTGCTTTGGGTGTGCCAAACGTCACAACGTAATTGGGTGACTATAAAGGTGCACTACGGGTATCTCCGCAAGTGTCTGTTGGGTTGGCACGAATCGAGACTGGGATTTGTCACTCCGTATGACGGAGAGGTATCTCTGGGCCCACTCGGTAATGCATCATCATAATGAGCTCAATGTGACCAAGTGTCTGGTCACGGGATCATGCATTACAGTACGAGTAAAGTGACTTGCCGGTAACGAGATTAAACAAGGTATTGGGATACCGACGATCGAATCTCGGGCAAGTAACATATCGATTGACAAAGGGAATTGTATACGTGATTGATTGAATCCTCAGCATCGTGGTTCATCCGATGAGATCATCGAGGAGCATGTGGGAGCCAACATGGGTATCCAGATCCCGCTGTTGGTTATTGACCGGAGAGCCGTCTCGGTCATGTCTGCATGTCTCCTGAACCCGTAGGGTCTACACACTTAAGGTTCGGTGACGCTAGGGTTGTAGAGATATTAGTATGCAGTAACCCGAAAGTTGTTCGGAGTCCCGGATGAGATCCTGGACGTCACGAGGAGTTCCGGAATGGTCTGGAGGTAAAGAATTATATATAGGAAGTCAAGTTTCGGCCATCGGGAAAGTTTCGGGGGTCACCGGTATTGTACCGGGACCACCGGAAGGGTCCCGGGGGTCCACCGGGTGGGGCCACCTATCCCAGAGGGCCCCATGGGCTGATGTGGGAGGGGAACCAGCCCCTGGTGGGCTGGTGCGCCTCCTCTTGGGCCCCCTGCGCCTAGGGTTGGAAACCCTAGGAGTGTGGGGACCTCCACTTGGCTTGGGGGGCAAGCCACCCCCTTGGCCGCCGCCCCCCCTTGGAGATTGCATCTCCTAGTGCCAGTGCCCCCCCTAGGGGCCTATATAAAGAGGGGGGAGGGAGGGCAGCCGGACCCATGCTCTTGGCGCCTCCCTCTCACCTTGCTACACCTCTCCCTCTCGTAGAAGCTTGGCGAAGCCCTGCCGAGATCGCTGCTGCATCCACCACCGCGCCGTCGTGCTGCTGGATCTCCATCAACCTCTCCTTCCCCTTGCTGGATCAATAAGGAGGAGACGTCTTCCTCAACCGTACGTGTGTTGAATGTGGAGGTGCTGTCCGTTCAACACTAGGATCATCGGTGATTTGGATCACGACGAGTACGACTCCCTCAACCCCGTTCTCTTGAACGCTTCCGCTCGCGATCTACAAGGGTATGTAGATGCACTCCTTTCTCTCGTTGATAGATGAACTCATAGATTGATCTTGGTGAAAGCGTAGAATTTTTTTATTTTCTGCAACGTTCCCTAACAGTGGCATCATGAGCTAGGTCTATGCGTAGTTCTCCTTGCACGAGTAGAACACAATTTGTTGTGGGCGTAGATGTTGTCAACTTTCTTGCCACTACTAGTCTTATTTTGCTTCGGCGGCATCGTGGGATGAAGCGGCCCGGACCGACCTTACACGTACGCTTACGTGAGACAGGTTCCACTGACTGACATGCACTAGTTGCATAAGGTGGCTAGCGGGTGTCTGTATCTCCCACTTTAGTTGGAGCGGATTCAATGAAAAGGGTCCTTATGAAGGGTAAATAGAAGTTGGCATATCACGTTGTTTCTTTCACGTAGGTAAGAAAACGTGCTTGCTAGAACCCTATTGCAGCCACGTAAAAACATGCAACAATAATTAGAGGACGTCTAACTTGTTTTTGCAGCATATGCCTTGTGATGTGATATGGCCAAAAGTTGTGATGAATGATATATATGTGATGTATGAGATCATGTTCTTGTAATAGGAATCACGACTTGCATGTCGATGAGTATGACAACCGGCAGGAGCCATAGGAGTTGTCTTAATTATTGTATGACATGTGTGTCAATGATTAAACACCATGTAATTACTTTACTTTATTGCTAAACCGTTAGCCATAGTAGTAGAAGTAATAGTTGGCGAGCAACTTCATGGAGACACGATGATGGAGATCATGATGATGGAGATCATGGTGTCATGCCGGTGACGAAGATGATCATGGAGCCCCGAAGATGGAGATCAAAGGAGCTATATGATATTGGCCATATCATGTCACTATTTTATTGCATGTGATGTTTATCATGTTTTTGCATCTTGTTTACTTAGAACGATGGTAGTAAATAAGATGATCCATCATAATAATTTCAAGAAAGTGTTCCCCCTAACTGTGCGCCGTTGCGAAAGTTCGTTGCTTCGAAGCACCACGTGAAGATCGGGTGTGATAGATTCTAACGTTCACATACAACGGGTGTAAGACAGATTTACACATGCATAAACACTTAGGTTAACTTGACGAGCCTAGCATGTACATACATAGCCTCGGAACACAAGAGACCAAAAGGTCGAACATGAGTCATATGGAAGATACGATCAACATGGAGATGTTCACCGATGATGACTAGTCCGTCTCACGTGATGATCGGACACGGCCTAGTCGACTCGGATCATGTATCACTTAGATGACTAGAGGGATGTCTAATCTGAGTGGGAGTTCATTAAATAATTTGATTAGATGAACTTAATTATGATGAACTTAGTCTAATATCTTTACAAAAATGTATTGTAGATCAAATGGCCAATGCTCATGTCCACCTCAACTTCAACGCATTCCTAGAGAAAACCACGCTGAAAGATGATGGCAGCAACTATACGGACTGGGTCCGGAACCTGAGGATCATCCTCATAGCTGCAAAGAAAGATTATATCTTAGAAGCACCGCTAGGTGAAGCACCTATCCCAGAGAACCAAGACGTTGTGAACGCTTGGCAATCTCGTGCTAATGATTACTCCCTCGTTCAGTGCGGCATGCTTTACAGCTTAGAACCAGGGCTCCAAAAGCGTTTTGAGCAAGACGGAGCATATGAGATGTTCGAAGAGCTGAAAATGGTTTTCCAAGCTCATGCCTGGGTCGAGAGATATGAAGTCTCCGACAAGTTCTTCAGTTGTAAGATGGAGGAAAATAGTTCTGTCAGTGAGCACATACTCAAAATATCTGGGTTGCACAACCGCTTGACTCAGCTGGGAGTTAATCTCCCAGATGACGCGGTTATTGACATAATCCTTCAGTCGCTTCCACCGAGCTACAAGAGCTTTGTGATGAACTTCAATATGCAGGGGATGGAAAAGACCATTCTTGAGGTATATTCAATGTTGAAATCACCGGAGGTAGAGATCAAAAAGGAACATCAAGTGTTGATGGTGAATAAAACCACTAAGTTCAAGAAAGGCAAGGGTAAGAAGAACTTCAAGAAGGACGACAAGGGAGTTGCCGCGCCCGGTAAGCCAGTTGCCGGGAAGAAGTCAAAGAATGGACCCAAGCCTGAGACTGAGTGCTTTTATTGCAAGGGAAGTGGTCACTGGAAGCGGAACTGCCCCAAATACTTAGCGGACAAGAAGGCCGGCAACACCAAAGGTATATGTGATATACATGTAATTGATGTGTACCTTACCAGTACTCGTAGTAGCTCCTGGGTATTTGATACCGGTGCGGTTGCTCATATTTGTAACTCAAAGCAGGAGCTGCGGAATAAGCGGAGACTGGCGAAGGACGAGGTGACGATGCGCGTCGGGAATGGTTCCAAGGTCGATGTGATCGCCGTCGGCACGCTACCTCTACATTTACCTACGGGATTAGTTTTAAACCTCAATAATTGTTATTTAGTGCCAGCTTTGAGCATGAACATTGTATCTGGATCTCGTTTAATACGAGATGGCTACTCATTTAAATCCGAGAATAATGGTTGTTCTATTTATATGAGAGATATGTTTTATGGTCATGCCCCGATGGTCAATGGTTTATTCTTAATGAATCTCGAACGTGATGTTACACATATTCATAGTGTGAATACCAAAAGATGTAAAGTTGATAACGATAGTCCCACATACTTGTGGCACTGCCGCCTTGGTCACATTGGTGTCAAGCGCATGAAGAAGCTCCATGCTGATGGACTTTTAGAGTCTCTCGATTATGAATCATTTGACACATGCGAACCATGCCTCATGGGCAAAATGACCAAGACTCCATTCTCCGGAACAATGGAGCGAGCAACCAACTTATTGGAAATCATACATACTAATGTGTGCGATCCAATGAGCGTTGAGGCTCGCGGAGGATATCATTATGTTCTCACTCTCACTGACGACTTGAGTAGATATGGGTATGTCTACTTGATGAAACACAAGTCTAAGACCTTTGAAAAGTTCAAGGAATTTCAGAATGAGGTAGAGAATCAACGTGACCGAAAGATAAAGTTCTTACGATCAGATCGTGGAGGAGAATATTTAAGTCATGAATTTGGTATGCACTTAAGGAAATGTGGAATCGTTTCACAACTCATGCCGCCTAGAACACCTCAGCGTAACGGTGTGTCCGAACGCCATAATCGCACTTTATTGGATATGGTGCGATCTATGATGTCTCTTACCGATTTACCGCTATCTTTTTGGGGATACGCTCTAGAGACAACTACATTCACTTTAAATAGGGCACCGTCTAAATCCGTTGAGACGACACCGTATGAATTATGGTTTGGGAAGAAACCTAAGCTGTCGTTTCTAAAAGTTTGGGGATGCGATGCTTATGTCAAGAAACTCCAACCTAAAAAGCTCGAACCCAAGTCGGAAAAATGCGTCTTCATAGGATACCCTAAGGAAACCATTGGGTATACCTTCTACCTCAGATCCGAAGGCAAGATCTTTGTTGCCAAGAACTGGTCCTTTCTGGAGAAAGAGTTTCTCTCGAGAGAAGTAAGTGGGAGGAAGGTGGAACTTGATGAAGTACTACCTCTTGAACCAGTGAGTAGCGCAGCTCAGGAAGATGTTCCTGTGGTGCCAGCACCAACTGAAGAGGAAGTTAATGATGATGATCAAGGTACTTCGGATCAAGTTACTACTGAACTTCGTAGGTCCACGAGGACACGTTCCACACCAGAGTGGTATGGCAACCCTGTCCTGGAAATCATGTTGTTAGACAACGGTGAACCTTCAAACTATGAAGAAGTGATGGCGGGCCCAGATTCCAACAAATGGCTTGAGGCCATGCAATCCGAGATAGGATCCATGTATGAAAACGAAGTATGGACTTTGACAGACTTGCCCGTTGATCGGCGAGCGATATAAAACAAATGGATCTTTAAGAAAAAGACGGGCGCGGATGGTAATGTTACCATCTGTAAAGCTCGACTTGTCGCTAAGGGTTATCGACAAGTTCAAGGGGTTGACTACGATGAGACATTCTCTCCCGTAGCGAAGCTAAAGTCCGTCCGAATCATGTTAGCAATTGCCGCATACTATGATTATGAGATATGGCAAATGGACGTCAAAACGGCATTCCTTAACGGCCATCTTAAGGAAGAACTGTATATGATGCAGCCGGAAGGTTTTGTCGACCCTGAGAATGCTAACAAGGTATGCAAGCTCTAGCGATCCATTTATGGGCTGGTGCAAGCATCTCGGAGTTGGAACATTCGCTTTGATGAGATGATCAAAGCGTTTGGGTTTATGCAGACTTATGGAGAAGCCTGTGTTTACAAGAAAGTGAGTGGGAGGTCTGTAGCATTTCTCATATTATATGTAGATGACATACTTTTGATGGGAAATGATATAGAAATTTTGGACAACATTAAGGCCTACTTGAATAAGTGTTTTTCAATGAAGGACCTTGAAGAAGCTGCTTACATACTAGGCATCAAGATCTATAGGGATAGATCAAGACGCCTCATAGGTCTTTCACAAAGCACATACCTTGATAAGATATTGAAGATGTTCAATATGGATCAGTCTAAGAAGGGGTTCTTGCCTGTGTTGCAAGGTGTGAAATTGAGCTCAGCTCAATGCCCGACCACGGCAGAAGATAGAGAAAAGATGAGTGTCACCCCCTATGCCTCAGCTATAGGGTCTATCATGTATGCCATGCTGTGTACCAGACCTGATGTAAACCTTGCCGTAAGTTTGGTAGGAAGGTACCAAAGTAATGCCGGCATGGAACACTGGACATCGGTCAGGAACATCCTAAAGTACCTGAAAAGGACTAAGGACATGTTTCTCGTTTATGGAGGTGACGAAGAGCTCGTCGTAAAGGGTTACGTCGATGCTAGCTTCGACACAGATCTGGATGACTCTAAGTCACAAACCAGATACGTGTATATTTTGAATGGTGGGGCAGTAAGCTGGTGCAGTTGCAAGCAAAGCATCGTGGCGGGATCTACATGTGGAGCAGAGTACATGGTAGCCTCGAAGGCAGCGCATGAAGCAATCTGGGTGAAGGAGTTCATCACCGACCTAGGAGTCATACCCAATGCGTCGGGGCCGATCACACTCTTCTGTGACAACACTGGAGCTATTACACTTGTCAAGGAGCCCAGGTTTCACAAGAAGACCAGGCACATCAAGCGTCGCTTCAACTCCATTCGTGAAAATGTTCAAGATGGAGACATAGATATTTGTAAAGTACATACGGACCTGAATGTAGCAGATCCGTTGACTAAACCTCTCCCTAGGGCAAAACATGATCAACACCAGAACTCTATGGGTGTTCGATTCATCACAATGTAACTAGATCATTGACTCTAGTGCAAGTGGGATACTATTGGAAATATGCCCTAGAGGCAATAATAAAATGGTTATTATTATATTTCTTTGTTCATGATAATTGTCTGTTAATCATGCTATAATTGTGTTATCCGGAAATCGTAATACACGTGTGAATACATAGACCACAACATGTCCCTAGTAAGCCTCTAGTTGACTAGCTCGTTGATCAACAGATAGTCATGGTTTCCTGACTATGGGCATTGGATGTCATTGATAACGGGATCACATCATTAGGAGAATGATGTGATGGACAAGACCCAATCCTAAGCATAGCTCAAAGATCGTGTAGTTCGTTTAGCTAGAGCTTTTCCAAATGTCAAGTATCATTTCCTTAGGCCATAAGATTGTGCAACTCCCGGATACCGTAGGAGTGCTTTGGGTGTGGCAAACATCACAAGTAACTGGGTGACTATAAAGGTGCACTACATGTATCTCCGAAAGTGTCTGTTGGGTTGGCACAAATCGAGACTGGGATTTGTCACTCTGTATGACGGAGAGGTATCTCTGGGCCCACTCGGTAATGCATCATCATAATGAGCTCAATGTGACCAAGTGTCTGGTCATGGGATCATGCATTACGGTACGAGTAAAGTGACTTGCCGGTAACGAGATTAAACGAGGTATTGGGATACCGACGATCGAATCTCGGGCAAGTAACGTATCGATTGACAAAGGGAATTGTATACGAGATTGATTGAATCCTCGACATCGTGGTTCATCCGATGAGATCATCGAGGAGCATGTGGGAGCCAACATGGGTATCCAGATCCCGCTGTTGGTTATTGACCGGAGAGGCATCTCGGTCATGTCTGCATGTCTCCCGAACCCGTAGGGTCTACACACTTAAGGTTCGGTGACGCTAGGGTTGTAGAGATATTAGTATGCAGTAACCCGAAAGTTGTTCGGAGTCCCGGATGTCACGAGGAGTTCCGGAATGGTCCGGAGGTAAAGAATTATATATAGGAAGTCAAGTTTCGGCCATCGGGAAAGTTTCAGGGGTCACCGGTATTGTACCGGGACCACCGGAAGGGTCTCGGGGGTCCACCGGTGAGGCCACCTATCCCAGAGGGCCCCATGGGCTGATGTGGGAGGGGAACCAGCCCCTGGTGGGCTGGTGCGCCTCCCCTTGGGCCCCCCTGCGCCTAGGGTTGGAAACCCTAGGGGTGGGGGCGCCTCCACTTGGCTTGGGGGGCAAGCCACCCCCTTGGCCGCCGCCCCCCTTGGAGATTGCATCTCCTAGGGCCGGCGCCCCCTCTAGGGGCCTATATAAAGAGGGGGGAGGGAGCGCAGCCGGACCCATGCTCTTGGCGCCTCCCTCTCCCCTTGCTACACCTCTCCCTCTCGTAGAAGCTTGGCGAAGCCCTGCCGAGATCGCTGTTGCATCCACCACCGCGCCGTCGTGCTGCTGGATCTCTATCAACCTCTCCTTCCCCTTGCTGGATCAAGAAGGAGGAGACGTCTTCCTCAACCGTACGTGTGTTGAACGCGGAGGTGCTGTCCGTTTAGCACTAGGATCATCGGTGATTTGGATCACGACGAGTACGACTCCCTCAACCCCGTTCTCTTGAATGCTTCCGCTCGCGATCTACAAGGGTATGTAGATGCACTCCTTTCTCTCGTTGCTAGATGAACTCATAGATTGATCTTGGTGAAAGCGTAGAATTTTTTTATTTTCTGCAACGTTCCCCAACACGCGACGCTATGGCACCTCGGATCAACGACGACATGGAGGGATTTGTTGGGCTGGTCTGCTATGGTCAGCTTTGGTGGGCTGATTTGGTGGCCCTCCGATCATATTTGATCTGGACAAAGTGGTTTGCCCGCTCTGCAGCGGCGGAGATTGGTGGTAGTCCGTGTGCACGATGCAAGACGGAGGTTCGTCGAGCGGATCCAGGTGAGAACATCGTTCTCGGGTTGTTGCCAAGACCGGCGATGGCGGCACTTTTTTGTGTCATTACCTTCTTGAAGGCATTGCCGTGGAGAAGCTCCGGACCACTATCCGCTACCTCCGGGGAAAACCCTAGATTAGTAGATCGGATGATGGCGGCGCTCTGGCATCGTTTCCCCTTGGAGCCGTCATTCCTGGAGGTGTACACGGGCTCGAGGGACCATTGGACGGTTTCTTTGGGGGAGCGGATCTTACTCATGTTGGCGGCGGATCTCGGCGGCGTGGCGCAGTGGAGACTCGATGTCCAATGCACGGAGATGGGCTCGCGCAGGAGGAGGACGTTGTCTGGCGTCATGGCGGCGTCGATGGCAGAGAGGCCTGGCAAGGTTGGTGTGTTAGTTTCTGCTCTGAAAATGGATTGGTGTAAAATGGCGACGACGACACATAGGAGTGCGTCGGACCGGATTGTACCCTAAACCTAGTATGTGGCTCGGTTGGGACCTCCAGCTTTAGATGTTAGGCTTTGGTGCAATGTCCGTTTGGTATTAGGCTCGGACTATTGGACCCCTTCATCAAGTGGTTGGGAATAGCGCTAAGATGGTGGTTTCAGACAAACTGATGTACTATTTTGTAAGGTCTTTGTGAATAATTAATAAAATAACTGCATGCATCGTCCAGATGCAGAGGTCTGGGGTAATCCTCCTTTTTCAAAATTTTCACTATTTCTTGAAGAAAAAACTCAGTTTTATATATGTTGCCTTATGATCCAGAGTATCCAAAATACTTGATTATAAACATTCATGGTAAAAGTTGTTTGTTCTTGTCCATGGACACTTATATTTTCTATATTAGGTATATACTATAGGTACACTTTGGCCCCCACTAAAATTGTCATCATCCTACATTTTCCCCTAGGTTGTTCTTTAACAGTAACTAAAGATAATTCTTCGAAATTCCGAGAAGTTTTATCTGTATTAATGAAATGTCAATAGCTTATTTCTGGGTGTTCATCAACTCATATGCATGTTTTCCCTTTTTCTTTTCTCATTACCAGTTTGATACGTTCTAGATGACATGTTGCAAAATTTGGAGCAGTCTTGCTAATTACTAGAACAAGTCATGGAAGTAGCACACAAACATATGATAGAAGAAATTAAGAAAACTGCGGATTAAATAAAAAATGCAAAGCAAAGGCATGTAACAAGGCACCTGATCGCCTGGATGGCTAGAAATCAGAAATTGCAAGATTTTGTTACTACTTAGAAGTCACGGACAAAAATCTGGGTTCCTCTTTCCTAATGCCAATCAACACCAGCAATCGGAGCGTGAGACAGAGAGATGTACGAGATGACCTTCATGAACAAATAACGATCAGACAAGCTGTAAAAAGGTGGGACGATATTTGTATTGCAGCGGAGGCACATGGGAATCTGGGAAACCGCATCTCTACTAAGTTGATGATGATGGTGTGCATGTCATCCTTCATTTACAACCGTTCAATCTACATCTAACGCATCTGAGATAAATTATGTCAATTTTGCAAAAATACCCCCACACTCCACTCCTCATTTGTAGATAACCCCCTGCCTCTCACGCTCAACAATCTCTCCCTCTCACCTCATCTAGTCATTTCAAAAGAAAAAAATAAGAAGGATCTAGAGAGATTGCTGCTCTCTGTGCCGTTTGCCCCCGACACCTCTCATGCCTTCCTCAGGCCGCATTGCCGACCACCACCACGACCCTCTCCTCCTCACCATCCCCTCCACCCCTTCCAAGTCATCCTGAGTTACATTCATAGCGGTCTATAAAAAATAAACAAAATTGATACTAAAAAATATATTTAAAGATCATTTTTTGCAAAGCATGATGAGTGTTATTTCTTCATGAAATTTTGGATGCAGGTTGAACACTTTAATGCTTTTGTTTGCAAAAGATATTTTTCTACCTATATTGCCGGCATTTACTATTCACATGGATGGTTGTGAGCTCTAGAGAAGAATGAATATTCGAAGAAACCTAACGATATTTGTTACACATGAGATGACCCCCACATACTTTGCCAAATAAACAACTCCCCGATCAATGCATTTTTAATGCTCCGTGCAACGCATGAGCATCTTACTAGTTATGTTAAATATCACAGTTAGACGAAGTGGGCGAGTAAAAGCCGAGGAAATTGTGCGACCCGATTGCCAATCGGGGATGTGATCGAGTAGAAGCCGAGGAGATTGCGCGTGCAGCGTGCGGCAAGGTTTGTCGTTCTATCGATCTGCATTTTTTAAGATCCTTTCTACGGGCTAAACATCAGCCACCGGGGGGCCCTCAACACTCGGGGGCACGGGGCGGCCGCTCCTGCCCCCCCCCCCCCCCCTCTCAGGGCTGACCCTAAATGAAGGCGGAGTAGGACGCGAGGATGGCCTCGAAGCAGGAGGCATGGATGGCATCCGGCGAGTGATCAGGCCAGCTAGCGAGTGTTCCGTCATGCTCGGACATTGATTTCATCTTGGCATGTGCAGATTGTTGAACTATGATTTGTTCTTCTTTGTTTCGAACTGTTATCAACGTGGATGAATTTGCATGGATTTGAGACTCCGTATTTGAGGTGGGTGGATGTGCGGCAACCCATATGAGGGGTCGCCCTAAGCTGTCTGCCGACGCGCTCACAAGCACATAGGGCGACGGATTCGCTAAGGCTAGATGCTCTTAGGACTTGAACTTCGATCGGCGTGGATGTCATTGTTCTCCTAACCGTTCAACCACATTTTAGTTCGCCATAGCATTCTGGACAGAACAAATGACATGTTTATATCACATTTTTGAAGGGGCGTCTTTTTGGATGCGGGATTGAAATGTAATTTGGCCGAGTTTTCCCCGAAATGACTTAAATTTAGCTATAAATAGAAACAACGAAGAAAAAGACACACTTAAGAACATAATTTAAGTCTTTCCGGCTGATGTCGTCTGTTTGTTGAAAAGTCTATAAGGGCATCGCCAACACATGACTCGTAAATTGGACACCGATTGCAAGTAATTGGCTCTGGGAAGGAAAGCGCATGGATGCCGGAAAGGGGTTTCTTGTGGCCAAGGTTAGT
Organism: Triticum aestivum; assembly: GCF_018294505.1. Taxonomy (NCBI): domain Eukaryota; kingdom Viridiplantae; phylum Streptophyta; class Magnoliopsida; order Poales; family Poaceae; genus Triticum; species Triticum aestivum. The sequence continues at coordinate 132,862,714 of NC_057810.1, read as the reverse complement.
CAGACGCGAAAGTGGCAGCGGTCCGGACGCCCGCTACCCTCCCTCCCGGTTTGTCTTCGGTTTACGGGAAAAAATGTGTCTGGACCGTGGAACAGACCGATGAAGCACCGTGTTGGATGGCAAAACATGTCCGGACCGCACGATCCGAACTGTTGCGGATTGTTTGAGGGTCGGCGTTGGAGATAACTAGGGGCTCGCGTGGTTTAACACCATAACATGTGGCTGGATATATGGGACATAGGAAAGAAAGGTGATGATCGGGGACCCGACATTCCGTTATCTTGTTTGGCGCTTTGCTCCAGATCATTTATTCTTTGCATGGAAAACTTTCAAGTCCATAGACCACCTAGCCACAATTACAAACACTAGAGCAAGCTGAAGGCACGTCGTCTTTACCACCCCTTCCTCATCAGAAATGGGCAAATCATTTTCAACTCAAAGCAACTTCGAATCGGATTACCCTGGTTCCTGGTTAATTTCTTTACAGTACAAATAGATATTGTATTGGGAAAACATCTTCGTAGACTGGAATCCTTGAGAAATTTCATAAGATTGCAGAGGAAGTGACATTTTTATTTGGCTTCTGAGTCCTTTCGGCGGGGCAATCAAGTCATCCCTGATGAAAAACCTGTGTAGTACGCAAGGAATGAACAGCATGACTTCCTAATGGCATCTTCAAGGCGGACCCACAAACCTCCCGTAATCGTCTCGAACGCGCTAACCGGACCGCCAAAACTATCCAGCGCGGTTCTATATCGGTCCGCAGGGTGGTCCGAACGCAATTTCTCCCGCAAACCGGAGACAAACATGGGAGAGGTTTGTGGGAGACCGGACCAATCCGACGCCCGCTTCTAACCGACCTGGCCCACCAAAAACCCGTCACCCGGTCCTCCCAAGCTTTTCTTCCGATGCAGGCGCCACTTAACATGTTGCATTCATGCCGTCCCAGAGCACACGGAGGCCGACATTGATGTCGCAGTGTGACCGGGGAGGGATGGAGGGCGGCGCTGATGACACGACCTCTCGGCAGCCGCCACTTCAATGCGGATGCAGGTTGCCGAGGAACCAACTCCAACCGGTGCGCCGCATTGAAGCGGACCGCCCCTTCGCCTAGGCCTCGCCACGACTATTTAAACCATGCGCTGGAGATACACAAAGATGCACCGAGCACCGGCCTCCTCCCCTTCCCCATTTTCGTGCCCGAGCCCCTCCCTCCCTCTCTTTGACCCAAGCTCCGGTAATGCCAAAGTCATGGTGCTCCGCGCCGGCAGGCAGAGTAGGCGGAATCCCCTCCTACAACGGTTCTTGACACCGCCACAGACGCTCTCCAGGCCCGTTAGCGTCCACAGCAGCCGGCTCCTCCGGTGATGAGGAGGACCAGGCGCCGCAGCCTTAGCCGTAGGAGCCATCACAACAGCCTCCCCGACTCCCCAAGGAGGTCGCTCAGACGGACGAAGATTCCCAAGGAGGAAGACTCTGAGAGAGAGAGAGAGAGAGAGTCAGTGTGTTTGTGTGTGTGTGCGTGTGTGGAGATGCTTTGAAACTTTCTCGTGTGCCCAGTGCCGAGCTGGATCTGGATGGACCTCAGCTGCCCTCGGTTGTTCTGCCCTGCTCGACAATGATTAAACAAGGTGGTAAGGCCCCTCCCAATGCTCCACCTTGTAGGGAAAAAGTCTGATGTGGCAAGGTAATTAAGAGGAGAGAGATGAGTGTGGTGACATGAGGAAGAAACAATGCCAAGCGCGAGAATCTAGGCAAAACACTTAAATTGAAAGGATCCCACCAATGCATGAAGAACTTTAGTTGAAGAATCATTAAATGAAGGATGCTTAGCACCAACAAGTTAAGCACCTATGCATTGGGGGCTTTAGTTGCTAAAGTTTTTAATGTGCTTAACACCTCATGTAAGCACGAATGCATTGGAACTAGCCTAATAAAGAAAATGTTGTGGCAACTCATAAGTGAGGGATAATTATTGCAGCAAAATCCATGCCCCCTAGGATTTAGGCTGGTTGTAATGGGAAGTATCATATACTAGTATCATGCATACGATGCTGGTGTATGATATTGCAACTGTAATGCATGGTATCATATGTTGGTATCCTATAGAACTATATTTATTGACATGCATGACACAAAGTAGCACATCATTTAATATGATATGGTATCATGATATGATACTCAAGCCTCTCTTTCTTTATTTAATACTATGTCACCTCATCAACATTGCTTAGTTGGCAAGCATGATACTATCTATGATACTCCCATTACGACCAGCTTTAGGCGTCATGTGGAGAGACTGGCAGGCACGACGTGCATGGTTGACCATTGACCAGCTCAGGCTACGCCCGCCACACAGGGTGGACATGCATGGTGCGTCCAGCAACGCTCCTGAGGGGAACCGATCCGCTTGGAACCTCGTCTGGAAGGCTGCGGTTCCTGAAAAGATGAAGATAAACGCACGGATATGTATTACGGGGACGTTGGCGACACAAAGATGCAAGGGTTTATAGACATGTAGCAATGAGATCTACCTGTCAGCTCTGTGGGGTTGAGGAGGAAGACTCGTTTCATGCTCTGGTCGTTTGCACTCACGCGAGAATTTTGTGGACAAACATGAGGCGTCACTGGCCAATTCCGGGTGATGATTTTCTTGTACATGATGGTAAGGAATGGTTTGCTTCACTATTGGCAAAATACACGGTCCGGGTCTGAGATATGCTCATCATGTTGATATGGAGGATCTGGCATCTATGCAACAAGCTGACACATGGGAAAGAAGTTCCACCAGTGCCGGCCATAGTCGAATACCTGGACAGCTACTACAAATCCATTACGATCGCTGGGAGCTACTCAACGGAGGAAGTCATCAAGGGCAAGATGCCATTGTTGACTGTCCTTGTCCCTTGCCGCGGTGACAAGCCACATGAAGCCCCCTGGCCGGCGCCGTGCCAGGCCAGACTGGCGCTGTCCGTCGACGGCTCGTTCCTTCATGACGACGCTCAGCAGCTATTGGCATGGTGCTTAAAAACGATAAGGGAGAGGTCCTCATGGCAGCATATCGTTTCATCTTCTACTGCAACGATCCGCTTGAGGCAGAAATACATGCGATAATGCAGGGCTTGGCCCTTGCGATTCAACATTCTCATCTCCCGATGGTGATGCAAACGGACTCCTCGGAAGCGCTATCATGCTTGACTAATGGTGCACTTCTTCGCTCGACATATGGACAGATTGTCTTGGAGATCAATTGGCCAAGTATAACCGCACTGAGCGTACCACTGCTGTTTGGCTAGGCTCGGTTCCACCTTGTATCGAGGACTTGTGGCCTCTTAACTGTAACTCTATACCCATGCAATAAACTCCCTTTACCCTCGCAAAAAAGAAAGACATACATGGTCCGACCCACTGTTATTGAGTCACCTCCCCTATTATCCACTGGTAGAAAAAGAGGCTTCCGTCCAGCCCCATTAGTCGCGAAACTGTAGGAACCGCGACTAATGAAGTCTTTAGTCGCGGTTCGGCAGACGAACCGCGACCAAAGGCCTGGGCCCAGGGCGCTCGGTGGCCAGCTGGTGCACGTGAGGGGCTTTAGTCGCGGTTGGCCAGGCCAACCGCGACTAAAGGTGCCCAAAGGCCTTTAGTCGCGGTTGGCCAGGCCAACCGCGACTAAAGCTCCTCCCCTATATATACCAGTTCAGCACGCTCACTTAGCCATTTGGTGCCACTTCCCTTCACAAGCTTCACAAGGGGGTGTAGGTTTGCTTTTGGTTCCTCTTATGCACACAAGGTGTTTGATGAAATGCCCCAAGAGGGTGAAACAAACATGATATGAAGTGTTGGAGCCACACTTGTGGTTCCTCATTTATTTTTTCCTCCTCGATCGCGGTTAGCAACTTGAACCTTTCATGCATGTGTGTCATTGATAAAATATGCATGTGTGTTGTTCATTGTTTAATTTCTATTGTTTATAGCTAGTTAGTTTAACAAATGCATGATGGTTAATTATATATTTTATATTATAATAATGCAGATGAATCGGCAATGGATGTACGGTAACCGACTCTCCCGCGAGTTCACTACGGGTTTGAAAGATTTCCTCGTAGTGGCTAATGCGAACAAGCAGAAGGGTTTTGTTATCTATCCATGTGTTGACTGTAAGAATCAGAAGGGTTACTCTTCCTCAAGAGAAGTTCACCTGCACCTGCTTCGGCACGGTTTCATGCCAAGCTATAATTGTTGGACCAAGCATGGAGAAAGAGGGGTTATAATGGAAGAAGATGAAGAAGGGGATGATTTCATCGATGAAAGCTATCTTGCTCATTTCGGTGATACTTTCATGGAGGATGCTGAAGGTGAAGGGGAAGGTGAAGGGGAAGGTGAAGGTGAAGAAGAGGCACGTGATGAGACCGTTGATGATCTTGGTCGGACCATTGCTGATGCACGGAGACGCTGCGAAACTGAAAAGGAGAGGGAGAATTTGGATCGCATGTTAGAGGATCACAGAAAGTCGTTGTACCCCGGATGCGATGATGGTCTGAAAAAGCTGGGTACGTTTCCAAAGAATATGTTTCCAAAGAATAACGAGTTGCCCGCCAGTACGTACGAAGCAAAGAAGGTTGTCTGCCCTCTAGGTTTAGAGGTTCTGAAGATACATGCATGCATCAACGACTGCATCCTCTACCGCGGTGAATACGAGAATTTGAATGAATGCCCGGTATGCACTGCATTGCGTTATAAGATCAGAGGCGATGACCCTGGTGACGATGTTGAGGGCCAGAAACCCAGGAAGAGGGTTCCCGCCAAGGTGATGTGGTATGCTCCTATAATACCACGGTTGAAACGTCTGTTCAGGAACAAAGAGCATGCCAAGTTGTTGCGATGGCACAAAGAGGACCGTAAGTTGGACGGGGAGTTGAGACACACCGCAGATGGAACGCAATGGAGAAAGATCGACAGAGAGTTCAAAGATTTTGCAGCTGACGCAAGGAACATAAGATTTGGTCTAAGTACAGATGGCATGAATCCTTTTGGCGAGCAGAGCTCCAGCCATAGCACCTGGCCCGTGACTCTATGCATCTACAACCTTCCTCCTTGGTTGTGCATGAAGCGGAAGTTCATTATGATGCCAGTGCTCATCCAAGGTCCGAAGCAACCCGGCAACGACATCGATGTGTACCTAAGGCCATTAGTTGATGAACTTTTACAGCTGTGGGGCAGACCTGGTGTCCGTGTGTGGGATGAGCACAAAAAAGAGGAATTTAACCTACGAGCGTTGCTTTTCGTAACCATCAACGATTGGCCTGCTCTTAGTAACCTTTCGGGACTGTCAAATAAGGGATACAATGCATGCACGCACTGCTTACATGAGACTGAAAGTGTACATTTGCCAAATTGTAAGAAGAACGTGTACCTTGGGCATCGTCGATTTCTTCCGAAAATTCATCCAGTAAGAAAGAAAGGCAAGCATTACAACGGCAAGGCAGATCACCGGCCGAAGCCTGCGGAACGCACTGGTGCTGAGGTATTTGATATGGTCAAGGATTTGAAAGTCATCTTTGGAAAGGGTCCTGGCGGACAATCAGTTCCGAAGGGAGCTGACGGGCACGCAGCCATGTGGAAGAAGAAATCTATATTCTGGGAGCTAGAATATTGGAAAGTCCTAGAAGTCCGCTCTGCAATCGACGTGATGCACGTTACGAAGAATATTTGCGTGAACCTCCTAAGCTTCTTGGGCGTGTATGGGAAGACAAATGATACAAAGGAAGCACGGCAGGACCAGCAACGTTTGAAAGACCCTGATGACCGGCATCCGGAATGGTTTCAAGGTCGTGCCAGCTACGCTCTGACCAAAGAAGAGAAGGTCATCTTTTTTGAATGCCTGAGCAGTATGAAGGTCCCGTCTGGATTCTCGTCCAATATAAAGGGAATAATAAACATGGCGGAGAAAAAGTTCCAAAACCTGAAGTCTCACGACTGCCACGTGATTATGACGCAATTGCTTCCGATTGCTTTGAGGGGGCTCCTGCCGGAAAATGTTCGAGTAGCCATTGTGAAGCTATGTGCATTCCTCAATGCAATCTCTCAGAAGGTAATCAATCCAGAAGATCTACCACGGTTACAGAACGATGTGATCCAATGTCTTGTCAGTTTCGAGTTGGTGTTCCCGCCATCCTTCTTCAATATTATGACGCACCTCTTGGTTCACCTAGTCGAAGAGATTTTCATTCTCGGTCCTGTATTTCTACACAATATGTTCCCCTTCGAGAGGTTCATGGGAGTATTAAAGAAATATGTTCGTAACCGTGCTAGGCCAGAAGGAAGCATCGCCAAGGGCTATGGAAATGAGGAGGTAATTGAGTTTTGTGTTGACTTTGTTCCTGACCTTAAGCCGATTGGTCTTCCTCGATCGCGGCACGAGGGGAGACTAAGTGGAAAAGGCACGATCGGAAGGAAATCAACGACATGTATGGACGGCCATTCTCTGACTGAAGCACACCACACTGTACTGACCAATTCCAGCTTGGTGGCTCCGTACTTTGAGAAACACAAGAATATTTTACGCTCGGACAACCCGGGGAAGCCTGAATCCTGGATTAGGAAGGCCCACATGGAGACTTTCGGCAGTTGGTTGAGAAAACATTTAATGAATGACAATGATGTTGTAGATCAGCTGTACATGTTGGCCAAGACACCATCTTCGACTATAACGACTTTCCAAGGGTACGAGATAAATGGGAATACATTTTACACGATCGCCCAAGATAAAAAGAGCACCAACCAAAATAGTGGTGTCCGCTTTGATGCAGCAACCGAGAATGGGCAAAAGGTCACATATTATGGTTACATAGAGGAGATATGGGAACTTGACTATGGACCCTCCTTTAAGGTCCCTTTGTTCCGGTGCAAATGGTTCAAGCTAACAGGAGGTGGGGTAAAGGTGGACCAGCAATACGGAATGACAATGGTGGATTTCAACAATCTTGGTTACCTTGACGAACCATTCGTCCTAGCGAAAGATGTCGCTCAGGTTTTCTATGTGAAGGACATGAGTAGCAAACCGAGGAAACGGAAAGATAAGAAAACGATCAGTACATCATGCGATGATCCAAAGCGCCACATTGTTCTTTCAGGGAAAAGAAACATCGTGGGAGTGGAGGACAAGACAGACATGTCAGAAGATTATAATATGTTTGCTGAAATTCCGCCCTTCAAAGTGAACACCGACCCAAGCATTAAGTTAAATGATGAGGACGCTCCATGCATACGGCACAATCGTAAGCAAGCAGGGACACAAGGGAAGAAATGATGTGTAATAATTTATTGTACCAAACTTTATTGAATGGATCATGTGAATTATATTACCCGTGATGTGTTCGGTGTCCATTTTCGAATGATTCGAGATACCACTGATGATACATGAAATTTGGAGTGATTTAGTCATACTCCTGCCTAGGCGTATAATATGCATACTCGTAGTCTTCATATCCGCCGCTGTTGTACTGGTAGTCGTCGCCTTCTAAGTTGCCGCCGTCGTCGTCGCTGCTGTCGTCGCTGTCGTACTCCTGCCTAGGCGTATAAAATTTTGAATTGAATTAGTTTTATTTTTTGAATTTTTTGATATATTATTTGTATTTTTAACATTTTGAATTGAATTAGTTTTATTTTTCTTAATTTTTTGATATATTATTTGTATTTTTAGAATTTTGAATTGAATTAGTTTTATTTTTCTGAATTTTTTGATATAATATTTGTGTTTTTAACATATTGAATTGAATTAGTTTTATTTTTCTGAATTTTTTGATATATTATTTATATTTTTAACATTTTGAATTGAATTATTTTTATTTTTCTTAATTTTTTATATATTATTTGTATTTTTAGAATTTTGAATTGAATTAGTTTTATTTTTCTGAATTTTTTGATATAATATTTGTGTTTTTAACATATTGAATTGAATTAGTTTTATTTTTCTGAATTTTTTAATATATTATTTGTATTTTTAAGATTTTGAAAAAGAAAAAGTATTTCAAAAATACCTTTAGTCGCGGTTGGCCTGGCCAACCGCGACTAAAGGTCGTTGCGCGCGGGAACGCAAAAACCCGCCAAAAAACCCTTTAGTCGCGGTTGGTCTGGCCAACCGCGACTAAAGGTTTCCCTTAAGTCGCGGGTCGCCTCCCCAACCGCGACTAAAGGTTACCCTTTAGTCGCGGGTCGCCTCTCCAACCGCGACTAAAGGGGGGGGGGCTATAAATACAAGGGCCCGAACCCTTTCTCGTCTTCTCTGATTCAACACCGCGCCGAAGGCCTGCCGCCGTCGCCCTCGCCCTCGACACCGCCCGCCGTCGCCCTCGCCCTCGACGCCGCCCGCCGTCGCCCTCGACGCCGCCCGCCGTCGCCCTCGCCCTCGACGCCGCCCGCCGTCGCCCGCCGTATGTTTGCACACCGCGCCCCGCCCCGGCCCACGCGCGCCGCCCCCTCTCGCCCACACGTACGGCGCCGCCGGCCGTCACCGGCCTCCCTCGCCCACCGCGCGCGCGCCGCCTCGCTCGCCCGCCCTCAACGCCGCCGGCCGGCCTCGGTACTGCCGCGCGCGCACGGGCCACCGGTCTCAGACAGAGAGCGAGATCGTGGAGAGAGAGAGGGGCGCCGCGGGCCACCGGAATTTTTTCTTTTTTTTCTTTTTTTTGTTCTTTTTAATTTTAACTAGTTAATTAGTTTAACAAAAACGATAAAATAACTTAAAACTTGATAATTAACAAAAAAACCGTAAAATTTGATAATTAACAAAAAAACGTATATAAAACTTGATAATTAACAACAAAAAAAGTAAAACTTGATAATCAATATATACAACGACCCCGCGCGTCAATGTACAACGATCCCGCTTTAAAAAAATGTACACGACCCCGCGCATATACGGAGAGGGGGCGGCGAGGGGGGCGGCGATGCGCGCGGTGTTTTTTTTGGGATCGAGAGGGGGCGGCGAGGGTTATACATGTGTGTTGTCCTCGCCTCCCTCTCCGTGACGCCGTCGTCTGCCGCCCCGTCTCGCGCTCTACCGCGACACCCTCTCCCACCCCTTCCTCGCCCCCTCCTTTTGCCACCGCCCTTTCGCCACCGCCACCGCCACCGCCCCCCTTCTTCACTTAATTAATTTGTTTTTACTACATGTTTTCAGGACTGACATAATGGCGGACGATAGAGCTGACCCGATTATGGACAACTATGATCCGGACGGTGAAGCACATATGTTCGGCATCATAAACGGCGATATTCTATATGTGCCGACCGGACAAGAAGAAGATGATATCTCTTCTTATCTGAACCTTGACGGTGAAGATGAAGGGCGCCGTCAGCAAGATGATGCCGAACAAACGTCGATAAACGACGATCTTCAAATGGAAGTAGCAACCACCTCCGGCGCCGAGGTATATATATACATTGAGCCTCTGGTGATACAAACTAACTGATTTGAATAAATATGTGTGTACTAACGCGCGCGACTCTCTTTCTTATTTTAGCCCTCGGCCGGATCGTCGAAACAATCGAGTACGTCGTCAAAGCGTGGCGCAACCAAGACGATGAAACAAGGAGAAACATGCACCATCGAGGTTGTCGACAGTGCAACCGGCAGGCCGCTGGAGCCCCGCAAGAACGCCACCAAGTTTGTCAACCAATGCGGAGCCGTTGTTAGAGACAACGTCTCGATCACCGTCCAGGAGTGGAATAAGCCAAAGAAGGCACGAATTGCTGGTTTCACTTTTGTCGATAAGAGAACAAAAAAAGATTGCTTCAAGAAGCTTATGGAACATTTCGTTCTACCTCCGGAATACAACAAATTCGATGAGGAGGGTAACAAGATTGAGGAAAACAAGGAGAGGAGGAGGCTAGTCAAACAGTTCGCTCTTCATAAGATGGCCGACGCATTCCGGAAATTCAAGCAAAATCTAGCCCATGACTTTGTCAAGCAGAACAAGACTCCGGATTTCAAAGGACAATATGAGAAACTGAAACATGATTGGCCAGAATTTGTGAAGCAAAAGAAATCGGAGCAGTTCATTCAAATATCGAAAAAAATAAGGAAAATGCGGCTAAGAAGGAGTACAATCATATTATGGGGCCAGGAGGGTATCGCCTTTGGGAGCCTAGGTGGGAGAAGATGGAGAACGAGCTGAGGGCGCGAGGAATCCGTCCAGGTACGGAGGGATGGGACCCAAGGGCCAAAAGCTGGTGGTACGGGCATGGGGGAACGCTGAACCCGGAGACAGGGGAGTGTGTTTACCGGGGCAAAATAATTAAACCCACCCAAGCCCTTATTGACGCAATGAGGGATGCTCAAGAGGGGAAGATCAAGTTCAACAGAGAGAACGACGCGCTGACAAAAGCCCTCGGGAATCCTGAACACGGAGGACGTGTACGAGGCATGGGGCACATTCCGTGGAAAATAGGGTTCCCCCAGAACGATGACCCGTACGGTTACAGAAGCCGGAAGAGAAAGATGGATCGGGAAGCAGATGTTGTGGCGCGGTTGGCATCGGAAATGGATGTGATGAAGAAAACCGTGAGTGTACTAGTAGCCGAAAGAGATGCAGCTCGGGCGCAGCATGAAGATCATCCAGCGGATCTCAGAAGCCAGCAGCGGAGAAGCAGTGTGGCTTCCACGGAGGCCCCACCGGCTGGTGCAGATGCACCGACGATCGAAATTACTGCACCGGAGCCTCTGGTGGTCGAAATTACTGCACCGGAGCCTCTGGTGGTCGAAATTACTGCACCGGAGCCTCCTCGCTACCCCGTGGACGATATAAAGGAGATGAAAGAATGTCATCTGTATTATCCTATCGGGAACATGTCCATGAAGGTAGCCATCGGCAGTGCTTTACCATGTTTACCTGGAGCACTCCACCACAACAACCCCATTCAAGATGGCTATGCTCGTGTCACGGTGGAGGACATAGTCCAAGGGTTTGAGGACCTGGAGATTGACATTGCTACACCTGAAGGGGAGAAAAGACTTGGAGATGTCAAGCGCCATTTCATTCTATGGCAAAAGAAGTTTATCAAGTTTCCAGGCGAGGCGCCAAGGACAACAAGTCCACCCCCCTACGGTGGTGGCGGTTCACCTACACCTCCGTCACGTCAGCCGACGCCCCCCAGTCCACAACGTCCGGCGGGTGATCAGACGCCGCCCCCCAGTCCTCGTCCGGCGGGTGATCAGACGCCGCCCCCCAATCCACCTCCGGCAAAGAAGCAGAAGCAGTCCTGGATTATTAACCCGGACCCTTATGTACCTAAGACCACAAAGGTACCGGAGCCATCACTGAAGCCTCTCCCCACAAGGCCTTGGGAACGTAGTGCCGAGGAAACTGCCGCGGCCGCGGCTGCTGATCATGAGAAATGGAAGGCGGACTGCAAGAAGAAAAGAGAGCCCGAGCCCAAGCCAGTATTTTCTGATGAGCAAAAGAAGTGGGCTAAGTCATTTTTGAGCACACCGTCCCAAGCCGCGAAGAATCTGCCTGACGACTATGCACGTGAACTTCGTAGGCAGGCACTCATGTTGAAGGAGAAGAAAGAGCGGGCGGAGAACCAGGAGAACAAAGCCTTGGAGGAGGCCGAGAAAACGGAATTAGAAAGTAAAAAAAGCGGGAAACGAGTTGCCCAGCTCGGGGAACAAAGTAAACAATCGATTGCCCCGCTTATAGTGAAAGCCGCCGGTCCGGATGACCCCGATATCATAGCAGCTGCGGCAGCACATGGATTGACTGTAACGAGTGCCAGAGAACAAGCGGCCAACTTAGGTATTACTCTTCGTGAACTGTTAGGCCTTGATGAGGCGCCAGTGAAGGAGGTAGTAATTACATATGTGAAGAATGGGCCTCTCGTCGAGCCTGCGCAGGAAGAGGATCTACCTCCACAAATGAAAGGTCTGCTGAAATGGTACAAGGGTTACATAAAAAATAAAAACGCCAAAGAATATATTTATGCGGAAGTTAGATATGAGCATCACTTCAAACATTACTATGTACAAATTCATCTGAGTGAATTGTTCCAGCTTTTCAATCTGCGCGAGCTCGACAAATCTATCATCAGTTGCTACGTTCTGTAAGTGATTTATTTCTACCCCATCTCGTTCATATTGCCTGCACTATATATATGTCCTAACTATATTGTTGTGTCCGCTATTATACATGCAGAATGAAGATTAAGGAATGCAGAGTAAGGAACATCCATGATGTTGGGTTCATTGACCCACACATCGTTAATGGATATGTGTTGGAGCATCACCCCGCCGACATGGAGGCAGACCTGTGGCAGTTTCTTACAAAGCAGGAACTCAAAAGTGATATTCTATTTCCTTACCATTTTGGGTGAGTGTTTCTGTCTTGAGCACATTCTCTTTTGTTTACTCCATGCATGGTATGTGGCCGGCTAATCGATGAGTTATGCATGACGTACTGTGCATGTATCGTGTCCGCAGGTTCCACTGGATTCTGCTAGTAATTAAAGTTGACACCTCAGAATGTCTCGTCCACGACTCTCTGAATAAGGATCCAAAGCTTTGGGGCGGCATGAGAAGAATGCTGCAGAAGTAATTATTTTCATTCATTTGCGCTCTATATCGATCGGCCTATTTCGTTCATTTCCTAATATCAAGTAACTAATAACTCTCTTGTTCATTTAATTTTCTTTGCCTCGTAGGGTTTGGAGACGGTTCGTAGATACAAAGGTCGGTGAATTCAAAAAAGAGCTAGAATTCAAAAGGTCAAAGGCTAAGAATGGTGAGGATATTCAGCCAGCGGGGACCAATCTATGTGCATACTATGTCTGTGAGATGATCCGGAGATACACCTCTGAGCGGGTTCCGAGTGATACCAATGCTCAGAGGAATAACCTCCGGATGATGCTTAGTCCAGAAGCTCGCTTCCGACCACTTCAAGAGGAACTAGCTGGATGGTTCAGGAGGGAAGTCCTCCATCCTAAAGGAGAACACCATTACGAGGACGTAGAACTTTATATGCATTAAATTATGTATGGAAACTTGTTCAAAATTGTATATGGTCATCCGATGATATTGAATATATATTGTATATTCCTCTTGAATTCTTTTTGGTTCTAATTTCAAATTTGTTTGAAATTGTACATTCATATGCATGTATGTAGTACCGTAGAATATGTGAAACTCCTTCAAAATTAAAATAAAGCACAAAAGAAATAAAACAATACAAATTAAACAGAAAACAGGTTTAGGGGGGGGGGGGCTAAAACCCTAAACCTGCGGCGGCCTTTAGTCGCGGTTGGCCAGAAGAACCGCGACTAAAGGTCCTCCGCCCCGACGGCCGCCTGGCGCCCACGTGGACGGGCCTTTAGTCGCGGTTCTTAAGCAACCGCGACTAAAGGGGGGGCCTTTAGTCGCGCCTATTTGGTCGCGGTTGCGCAACCGCGACTAATGGCAGTTGCGAACCGCGACCAAAGGCCCTTTTTCCACCAGTGATCTCTGTGGAGGCATTATTGTTTTTCCCATTTTCGGCCACAAGAAAAGGCGTATGTATGCCCGGACCGACCGACCGAGCGAATGAATGTGGCACGTACCAGCGTCACGGGTTTCTCTACGTACAGTACCGAGCGTGCCAAACACGAGTGAGTATGTATATACGAATACAAAAATAAAATAAAATAAAACTCTTGTTTATTTTTTGAGGGGGAAACTCTTGTTGACATTGTTTGTTTTAAGGTGGCTGTAAGCTGAAAAAGTGTGAAATTACAAAATGGCATAAGCAGAAAGCTTTCCTTTCGGAGGTGCAATTTTTTTTGCGCAAACCCCTCCTTTTGGGTTTGTGATACTAATTTCTTTTTTATTTTGGTTCTCAATATGAAATCAATCAATGCAGGACCGCATTCAACACGAGCGGGCGGACACTTAATTACATCCTCCTTCTGCTTGGTTATACATCGATTTCTATGATAAGCCTCGTCGTCTCCTCGGAGCGGTGAGGTCAGGGCTTCTCATCATGCGTGGCGACAAGTTCTGCTGTTGGGTGCTTCAGATCCGATGAGTGGGGAGGTGGGGGGGCTTCAACGATGACGAATGCGGCCAGAAGAAAAAAAACAGATGATGGAGTACATGTCTAGATGGTCTTTGGGCAGAAGTTGACTACTCAACAAATTAGCAACATTTTAGAGTAACTGTATAGTTAGCAGTGGGAAATTTGACTCGCAACCTACATATTAAACATTTTAAAACTCAAGAACATCTAAAATGACATGTTTCTCTTTCACACAATGCCATTATAGTTACAGGGCTAAATGGTTTGGGGCCAGCATACTACCTGATAGATTGGCAACATTTTTAGACAACCAAGGCAAAAGGTTAGCCCATCAAATCAATAGAGTATGACTTGGCCTACATATAAAACGACACCTTCAAACTCGAGAAATCATTTGTGTGCGAAACAAGCCACCGTCTCTCGAGTTCGCAACCGCAAGACGGTGATGCAAGAAATGGGGTCACCGCCATGGGAATATCATCTAAATTCCAGGTTGGTTATGATTTACAAAATCCTGCGGCAACTTGACAAGAAAGCAAGATGTGAAAAGCGGTGGTGGTGTTGTGGAGAAGATGTTCTTTCTATCTTTATGGCCCATTTGATTCAAATGAATTCTATATGATTTTTGGAGGGTTAGAATCCTTAGGTGTTTTTTCTACAATGTTTTTCTTATAGGAAGGTTTTCCTGAGGAATTATGTGTCCAGCATCGATTCCAACCTTTTTTTTACAAATTCTTTGTTTTTTCTTGTGGCATCAAATGCTATATATATGATTCGCGCTTCAGTGCTTGTAGTCGTCGCTAGGTAGTCTATGGATCTACATAGAATTTTTATTATTTATGATGTTCGTTGTACCGCCGTGATTAAGATGAATAAATCAAAAGTTTATTGTGAAAAGAAACAAGTGGGCATCCCACTACAATTTTCGAATTCCTCCGAGCCTTAGTTTTTCGGAAATGTTAACGCCCACACGTGTGGGCGTTTGCACATCGCCCACACGCCTCCATCATTACTTATTTTGCTACGTATGAATAGATGACATCAGCAGAATTTTTTTTGTTTTCGGCTTAAAAATGTTGTATCTCCTAAATAAAAAAGCGAACTAAAAATCCGTTTTCACCATTAAATCCGTCTCGACGAGATCTTCAAAACTAGACCCCATGTTGATATGTTTCAACGAATTTTTTTTTGCCAGAAGTTGCCACGATGTTTACACTGTAGTTGCCATAGGGCTTAAACTAAAGTTGTCATGTGGCAATTTTAGTTTGTAGATCATGGCAATTTTAGTATTTTGATGATGGCAACTCCAGTACTTTGACCATGAAAATTATTTTTTGTATGAACCATGGCAATTTTACGTGCATGTATCATGGCAATTTTAGTTTATGGTTCATGGCAAGTCTAGTTTCTTAATTCCCTGTTTTATAAATGTCAAAATTTACTTTTAAATGTAGAAGAAAATAGCTGAAACATATCATGGCAACTTCAGTGTAAACATCATGACAATTCATATACAATAGACATGGCAACTTTTAATCCAAATTTTTTTTCATCAAAACATATCAACATGGGATCTAGTTTCGAAGACCTCATCGCGAGGGATTTAATGGTGAAAACGGATTTTCAATCGGATTTTTTGTTTAAGAGATAAAACATTTTAAAAATTGAAAATCCAAAAAGATTCCTGCATGCATGCATGCGATGACGTGGCAATCTGTTTACATTAGAGACGTGTGGTGCGTCTCCCTTCCTGCCACACGTGTGGCAGTTAGCGCGACCCTAAATTTTTTTAGTCTTGGCAGTCAGTTAAAAAGAATCTTAGTTGTTTCATTCATTAGCGAGGATGAAATTTATTGAGAAACATAACAATCTTAGTTCGTACTCCCTCTGTTTCAAAATAAAAACGTTTTTTACACTAGTATAGTGTAAAAAATCTTCTTATATTATGAGACGGAGGGAGTACTATTTTTTCGGCTTCATCTAATCAACTACCCTTGTCCTAGTCCTAGGCCGTTGATTGTTTCCTGGCCGTCGCCGGCCGGGCCCCGCAGCGGGAGATTAGGTTACGGTTTGGCAAGCACTAGTACTATCTTGCTTGTTCGGTTTGGCAAGAAGCCAGGACCGGCGGCCGGGTCGCACTGCCTCCCTTTTCCCTTTTCGTTTTGGTGACGGCGTGTACTTCCGTGTCTCTTCCTATAGGACAAACGCTAATGTCCATGTGCAGGAATAAATGGAAAATAATTGGGGGCTCGGGTGGTTTAACACCATAACATGTGGCTGGATATACGGGGCACGCGAAAGAGAGCTGATGATCGGGGACCAGGCATCTCGTCACCTTGTTTGGCGCCTTGCTCCCAATCATTCCGGACTCAAAGCGGCTTCGAATTACCCTGGTTCACGGTATTAAATGAAATGCCTTAACCTTGTTAGATTTAAAGGATGAATAAAAGAAAGTCTTGATAGACAGAGCACCGGGCAGGCACGCACGGCCGTTGCTTTGCTTCCGAGTCACACTCACTTTTTTTTGCGAGGTAAGTCACACTCACTTCTTTTTTTTTTTGCGGGGGAAGTCACACTCACTTCTGCCCGTACGTACATAAATTTGCAGCGGTTGGAGTGTCGACATACGTACGGAGAGAGACACCTGCATACGTACACAAACACAAGCGGTTCTAAACCTCTACTGCTAGTCTGCTACTGTATTTCGGTGAGACGGCCGCGCCAAACAGCGACCTGTCATGCGAACAACAGTACTAGTACGATGGATGTGGGTTAGGATCCTCTGCAGTACTGTACGGTGCTATACAGTCACTGTCATGTGGGACCTGGCCCCACATTTGATCGACACTACAGCATCATACGGTACTGCACAGGATCTCAACCCGACGGATGTACGTGCCCGCGACTAGACGATGTGCTTCGCCGCTAGTCAAGCTGCGTGTACCGACCACCTGCCACGAAACCAGCCAGCCAGCCACCAAATTCGGTTCACTTCCCAGCCACGGAAGCAGATGAAAAAGGGTGCGTATTATAAGGCCAACTCCACCGCACGATCCCAAACGGACGTCCGCTTTGTCCGGATTTCGTCCGTTTGGGGCGACGATGAGTAGCAAAATGGACATATGTGTCCGGCTTCAGTTGGAGGCGCCCAACGCGGCTGACCGCCCCAAAATGTCCGCCTCGACCGCCCGCACACGCCTGCGTCTCGCGCGCCGGCGAGCTCGCGCTCTCGGCCCGCCGGTGCAGCCGCCACCGTCAAGCTCGCCCACGCCTTCCCGCCGTCCCGCCCGCCCCGTGCCCTCCAAGCGAGCTCGCGTGACCTTCCCGTTTCGTCCTCGCCCAGGCCCTGCATGTAGCTCCCGCGGCCGTGCCGCTCGCCACGCCGGGGCTGCAGCATCCGCGCACGCCACAGCTAGCTAGCTAGCTAGCGCACCCGCGCACGCCGCAGCTAGCTAGCTAGCTAGTGCACGCCGTAGCTAGCTAGCTAGCACGCGCTGCCAGGGCATGCGCGCACGCCGCGCCTTGCCGCTCGCCGCCGAGCCTAGCCGCCGCGCCCACTCGCGCGCCTGTCCATCGCCGCTGCAGAGCTCCCCGTGCCCGCTTGCGCTCAAACACCGCAGCAGCAGCAGTCGTCGCCCGCGAGCGCCGTGTTCCTGTTAGGGAACGTTGCGGAAAATTAAATTTTTTCCTACGGTTTCACCAAGATCCATCTATGAGTTCATCTAAGCAACGAGTCATGGGAGATGCATCTACATACCACTTTGTAGATCGCGAGCGGAAGCGTTCAAAAGAACGGGGTTGAAGTAGTCGTTCTCGTCGTGATCCTATCACCGGAGATCCTAGCGCCGAACGGACGGCACCTCCGCGTTCAACACACGTACAGAGCGGATGACGTCTCCTCCTTCTTGATCCAGCAAGGGGGAAGGAGAGGTTGATGACGATGGCTCCAGCAGCAGCACAACGGCGTGGTGGTGGTGGAACAGCAGCACTCCGGCAGGGCTTCGCCAAGCACGTGACGAAGGAGGAAGAGGTGTAGCAGGGGGAGGGAGGCGCCAGAACTTCAGGGTGCGGCTGCCCCCTCCCCCCTTTATATAGGCCCCCAAGGGGGGGGGGGCGCCGGCCCTGGGAGATCCAATCTCCCAAGGGGGCGGCGGCCAAGGGGGGTGGAGTACCCTCCAAGGCAAGTGGGGCGCCCCCCCCACCCTAGGGTTTCAACCCTAGGCGCAGGGGGTGGGCCAAGGGGGGCGCACCAGCCCACTATGGGCTGGTTCCCCTCCCCACTTCAGCCCTTGGGGCCCTCCGGGATGGGTGGCCCCACCTGGTGGACCCCCGGGACCCTTTCGGTGTACAATACCGGGTGACCCCGAAATTTTCCCGATGGCCGAAATATCACTTCCTATATATAATTCTTCACCTTAGACCATTCCGAAACTCCTCGTGACGTCCGGGATCTCATCCGGGACTCCGAACAACATTCGGTATGCTGCATACTCATATTCATACAACCCTAGCGTCACCGAACCTTAAGTGTGTAGACCCTACGGGTTCGGGAGACACGTAGACATGACCGAGACGGCTCTCGAGCAATAACCAACAGCGGGATCTGGATACCCATGTTGGCTCCCACATGCTCCTCGATGATCTCATCGGATGAACCACGATGTCGAGGATTCGAACAACCCCATATACAATTCCCTTTGTCAATCGGTACGTTACATGCCCGAGACTCGATCGTCGGTATCCCAATACCTCGTTCAGTCTCGTTACCAGCAAGTCACTTTACTCGTACCGTAATGCATGATCCCGTGACCAAACACTTGGTCACTTTGAGCTCATTATGATGATGCATTACCGAGTGGGCCCAGAGATACCTCTCCGTCATACGGAGTGACAAATCCCAGTCTCGATCCGTGTCAACCCAACAGACACTTTCGGAGATACCTGTAGTGCACCTTTATAGTCACCCAGTTATGTTGTGACGTTTGGTACACCCAAAGCACTCTTACGATATCCGGGAGTTACAGATCTCATGGTCTAAGGAAGAGATACTTGACATTGAAAAAGCTCTAGCAAAACGAACTACACGATCTTGTGCTATGCTTAGGATTGGGTCTTGTCCATCACATCATTCTCCTAATGATGTGATCCCGTTGTCAATGACATCTAATGTCCATAGTCAGGAAACCATGACTATCTGTTGACCAACGAGCTAGTCAACTAGAGGCTCACTAGGGACATGTTATGGTCTATGTATTCACACGTGTATTACGATTTCCGGATAATACAGTTATAGCATGAATAAAAGACAATTATCATGAACAAGGAAATATAATAATAACCCTTTTATTATTGCCTCTAGGGCATATTTCCAACAGTTCCCGGGCTCGAACCGTGCATGCCCGCGCTCACCTGCACGCGCCCTGCCTCACCCTGCCGCGCGCTCACCTCGGCCTTCCGACGCGCCCCGGCCTTGCCCGCCGTGCCCACCACATGCGCTCACCAGCAAGCGCGCCCCTGCTCGTCCAACCGCGCCTCGGCCTCGCCTGCTCGCCCGCGCCGTGCATGCCTGACGCGGCCCTGCATGCGTTCCCTCGCCGCGGCCCTGCTTGCGAGCCTGCCCGCGTCCCCGTCTGCGCACCGAGCAGGGAGGTCGCCGCCATCGCGTGAAGGTAGGAAACCGCCGGAGTCTAGGATGCACTACTAGGAAAAGGGCTATAGATGGAAATGACACTAATGGCGCACCAGACATGTGGTGCGCCATTAGTGTTGAAACTACTAATGGCGCACCCTGCCCACGGTGCGCCATTAGTACCAATTTTTTTTTGAACTAGTGCGCCTGTCCAAACATACTAATGGCGCATCCACTGGTGGTGCGCCATTACTAGTTGTAACTAGTAATGGCGCATCAGCCAGAAGGTGCGCCACTAATGTTAATTTTTTATTATTGTTTTTATTCCTTTTTTTGCAAAAGTACTAATGGCGCACCACCAGGGGGTGCGCCATTAGTAACCTGGATTACTTATGGCGCATTTGTTGCTGGTGCGCCATTAGTAAGTGGGCAGCAACAAGATATTTTGGACAGCCTCTCCTCCCACACTCACTTTCTCCCCACTTCATTCTCTCCACCGCCTTCTCCTTGTCTCGGGTGCCTCCTCTTTTTCACCTCATTCCCACCATAGATTCATTCAAATTAAGTGGTTAACTTACCTTGTTTTGCTAGGTAAGTAAGGGGGGAAGCTATATTTATGTTGTTCTCCCTACAACAATGTGCACATGCACTTTTTATGGCCTAGCTAGATCTATGTATGTTCGTGGTGTTGCATATGTTTGTGGTGTTGCATATGTGTTTGTCTTTGGAGGTGTACCGGTATTTGAAATGCAATAGTTGCCAATATTTTGCCGGAATGTTGATTCATTTCCGTTTCGGCGAGAATTTTGGCATTAATCATTCTTTTTGGTCCTATTTTTAGGGAAAGTCATGCCAAATTTTTTCTTGGTTCTAAAATATCGTTTTGCTCTACCCCGCAGGCGACCATGGTCCGCACGATGACCGAAGGCATCGTGAATAGGTTTTTGAGGTCCGCGAAGGCCGAGATGCTTCAAAAGAACGAGACGGAGATAAGATGTCCGTGTCGAAGATGCAAGCTGAATAGCCTTATTGCGGACCCGGATTCCGGGCAGGTGCGGGACCACCTGCTCTTGCGTGGTTTCATGGATGGCTATCGGTGGCAAGGTGATGAAGATGACTACGAAGTCGTCCATGGGGGCCGGGCAAGAAATGAGGAAGGGCAGCAAGACAACCACCGCGGCTCGGGGGGGGGGCGAGAAGACGAAGAATCCCCAGGAGATGATCACGACGGTGATGCTGTACACAGTCATCATGTAGAAGATGCAGGACATGATGATGATGCCGGCGGAGCAGACGACGCTGGACCATCGATGGGCTGGGTGCAGGACCCTCATATTCAAGAGCTGCTTCTCAAGCAGACGGATAACGCAAGAGCTGCCGCCCGAGAGAAAGCCAAGATGGATCAACTTGAGTTAGACGCGGTTACTCCATTGTATGAAGGATGCAGGCCCGAGGATACCCGCCTGAAAGTAACGCTCATGGCTCTGGAGATGAAGGTAAAACACAAAATGACCGACGCATGCTTCGACGAGAACATGTCATTCTGGCACGAACGTCTTCCCAAGGGGAACAAGTGCCCGACCAGTTTGGAGGAGGCGAAGAAAATCGTGTGTCCTCTGGATTTACCGCACGTGAAATACCATGTGTGCATGAACAATTGCATCATTTATCGGGACGAGCACGCGGAGTCTACCATATGTCCGGTGTGCGGTGTCACTCGATACAAGAAGAGGAAGAAAGCTCCTCGAAAAGTGGTGTGGTACTTTCCGATCACTCCTCGTCTGCAGCGGTATTTCGCGGACCCTAAGGTAGCAAAGCTCCTGCGTTGGCACGCGGATAGGGAGGAGAAGAAGCGAGAAGATGACGCAAATGATCCGGAGATAGATAAAAAAGACAAGATGCTGAGTCACCCTAAGGATGCGAGCCAGTGGCAAGCGTTGAACTTCGAATACCCAGAATTTGGGAACGATCCAAGGAACATCATGCTGGGCGCGAGCACCGATGGAGTCAATCCGTTTGGCAGCCAGAGAAGCACACATAGCACCTGGCCTGTGTTCGTGTGGATGTACAACCTTCCCCCCTGGTTGTGCATGAAGAGGAAGTACATTCACATGAGTATGCTAATTGAAGGGCCGAAACAACCAGGGAACGACATCAATCTGTATCTGGGGCTGCTGAAAGAGGAGATTGACACGCTGTGGAAAACGCCAGCCAATACGTGGGACGCCGCAGAGAAAGAATATTTCCCTATGAGAGCCGCACTGCTCACGACGGTGCACGACTATCTCGGTTACGGATATCTTGCGGGGCAGGTAGTCCACGGATTTTCTGGATGCGTAAGGTGCATGGATGACACAACGTATCGCCAGCTAGATAGAGATCCCGGGTCTTCGAAAACCGTGTTCATGGGACATCGAAGGTGGCTTCGCGACGATGACCCGTGGAGGAAACGCAAGGATCTGTTCGATGGTGAAACCGAACCCCGAAAACGCCCGTGTACGAGGAGCGGCGAGGAAATAGACAAGCTGTTGAAAAATTGGAAAGACTGCCCACTGCCGGGAAAGAAGCAAAAGGCGCCAGAGCCGCTGCTGAAGGTATGGAAAACGAGGTCTGTTTTCTGGGACTTGCCGTACTGGAAGATCCACCGTGTGCCTCACAGCCTTGATGTCATGCATATCACGAAGAACGTGTGCGAGAGTCTGCTTGGTACCCTGCTCAACATGCCAGAGAGGACCAAAGATGGGCCGAAAGCAAGGGCAGACTTGAAATCAATGGGCATCAGGCAGGAGCTTCACGCTATATATGATGATGATGATGATGATGAGGCGAAGCAGGACACAGAAAGTCGTCGCAAAGGCAAAAAGGCCAAGAAGACCGGAAATGACTACCCTCCCGCGTGCTTCACTCTAAGTCAGGAGGAGATCGAGCAGTTTTTCACCTGCCTCCTAGGAGTAAAACTTCCTTACGGTTACGCGGGGAAGATAAGCAGATACCTAGACCCAGCGAAGCAGAAGTTCAGCGGGATGAAGTCTCACGACTGTCACGTGCTGATGACGCAGATACTTCCAGTTGCAATCCGTGGGATCATGGACGCGCACGTCCGTGAAACGCTATTTGGCCTATGCAACTTCTTCGACGTCATCTCTCGGAAGTCGATTGGCGTGAGGCAACTCAGAAGGCTACAGGAAGAGATCGTGGTGATACTATGCGAGCTTGAGATGTACTTCCCGCCCGCATTCTTCGACGTTATGGTGCATCTGCTGGTCCATATAGTGGAGGATATCATCCAACTCGGGCCGACGTTCCTGCACAGCATGATGCCGTTCGAAAGGATGAATGGTGTCATCAAAGGATACGTTCGCAACATGTCACGTCCAGAGGGAAGCATAGCCAGGGGCTTTCTGACCGAAGAGTGCATCTCCTACTGCACGAATTATCTAGGCATCGAGAACCCCGTTGGTCTGCCCGTCAACAGGCACCTCGGCAGGCTCGCTGGATGGGGTCACCGTGAGGGTCGCCGCGAAATGCATGTCGACTTCGAGGGTCGACTCGCCGACTTTGAAAGAGCAAACCTAGTCGCGCTACAACACATAGACGTGGTCGATCCTTGGGTGGTAGAGCACAAAACCTTTATTAAGAAGACGTACAATGACCGAGGCCAACAGAGGACGGACGGAGATATACTCAAAGAGCACAACTCATGTTTCACGCGTTGGTTCAAGCAGAAGCTTCTGTCGTACCCTTTACATGAGGATTCTTCCGCGGAAGAACAACTCATATTCGCCTTGTCACAGGGCGCCGAGCACAACCTGATGACCTATGAGGCGTACGATATCAACGGCTACACATTCTACACCGAGGCCAAGGACATGAAGAGCGATGGTTATCAGAACTCCGGGGTAACGATGGAATCCTACACCGGTAACGACAAGGACAGATACTACGGAAGGATCGAGGAGATCTGGGAGCTGAGCTACGCTGGAGAGAAGGTCCCGATGTTCCGTGTCAGATGGGCCAAGAACGTCATAAAAGAAGACCGGTATTTCACCACCATGGTTATACCCGAAGCCAAATCCAAGACCGCGGGCGCAAACGTCACCGCGAAAAATGAGCCATGGGTACTGGCTTCCCAAGTGGACCAATGCTTCTTCATTACCGACCCGCCAAAGCCCAGTCGTGTTGTCGTGAGGAGAGGCAAAAGGAAGATCATCGGAATGGATGGAGTAGCCAATGAGCAAGACTTCGACAAGTACGGCGACCCGAGGATCGAACATGACGACGATGATGAAGTAGCAGCATACACCACAAGAAGAAGCAGGACCACCCTACCTAAAGGACGTCCGTTCCACAGAAGAACTCCATTTGCGAAAAAGAAGGGCAAGAAGATTGTGAACAAATAGCTAGATAAGATCGATTGTATTTAAATCGTAGACTTCATTTCTCGATTGTATTTCATGGGTACTTTTTGAACTATCATGAATATTTTTAAATTTCATGGACACTCGATCTCGATCCCCCTCCATCTCGATCGCTATCCCACCTCGCCAGATCCGGTCCCCCTCGCCGCCGAGCACCCCCCAGTCCACCGGCCGCCGCCGCCGACCCCCCGCACCCTCGATTCCCCTACTCAACCGCCGCCGCCGACCCCCCGCACCCCGCGCACCGTCTTATAAAAAAAATAAGTATCAAACAGCTTTTTAAATGCTACTGTCTTATAAAAAAATATTACTGTTATTATTTAAACAAGTTTGAACATATTTAAACACAAATAAGTATCAAACAGCTTTTTAAATGCTAAAAAAATTTGTGGAGCCTGGGAGTTGAACCCAGGACCTCCTGGTGTGAGAACTGGCTGCTAACCAATCGAGCTAGTAGAGGGGACTTGATGTGGATAAGTTCTGGTGGTACATAACCTGTTGGCTCGAGTTGAAATAAAAAAAAAATACTAATGGCGCACCACGGTGAGGTGCGCCATTAGTATGGATACACTAATGGCGCACCACGGTGAGGTGCGCCATTAGTATTGTGCCCGATCCCCCCTTCCCTCTCCCCCTTCGCCCGATCCCCCCTTCCCTCTCCCCCTCGCCAGTTCCCTCTCCCTCTCGATCCATCGCCGCCGCCGCCGCTGCCCTGACCCACTGCTCGCCCTCGCCCTCTCCCTCCCTCGCCCTCTCCCTCGCCCTAGATCCCCTTCCCCTCTCCTCTCCCGACGCCGCTGCCCCGCCGCCTCGACGCCGCCCCGCCGCCCCGACGCCGCCTCGACGCCGCCCCGCCGCCCCGACGCCGCCCCGACGCCGCCCCGCCGCCCCGACGCCGCCCCGACGCCGCCTCGACCCCGCCCCGACGCCGCTGCCCCGCCACCTCGACGCTGCCCCGCCGCCTCGACGCGACCCCGCCGCCCGGACGCCGCCCCGTCCACACCACCGTCGCCCACTCCCCGGCATCCTTATCCTCTCCGACCGCCTCCTCCACCCCGGCCCGCTCCTCCAAGGTAAGCTACCGCCCCGACCCCTATCCCCTTCCCTCCTCCCATCCCATCTCCATATGAGCATGATAATTTGCACTCAGCTTCAGCAGTAATTTGACTAATTTCCTCTTCCCTATCATCATGGTTATTGTAGTAAATAATCAGGGCAAATATCAGAGAGAAATTTGCGAACTTCAGAATCTAGGAATTGTAATACAAATTCAAATAGTCTCCAGAACTTTCATGCGTTCAAAAATATGAATTGCAGTAATTATGATTTGTATTTTCCAGGCAGTTTTGTTAATTGGTCATTCATGATTCATCATGAAGAATATGCGATTATGTGCTGAAACTAAGTTTGCATCATGTGTTAAGTGAATTCTGTTCTATTTGGGGTCTCCCACCAGCTATGTGAAAAGTTGGAGATTGCTTTCTTGTTTTTTTTGGTGTGGAATTCTGATTTGTGAAAAGAAAAACCGAACGATGCTAATTAATTTTCGGTTGCAACGAATGTGCTGGAAGAAAAAGCAGTCTTCTGGCAAGGTTAAGATGCTTGATTGACTGAGTTGATGATTCAATTAAACAAGGTACAATATGTAGCAAGTAACTGTTTGAACACTATAGATTGCCAGAAGACTGCTTTTTCTATCAATCAAGCATCTTAACCTTGCCAGAAGACTGCTACTGCTTTTTCTTATCGTCCTGGCAGCAACTGGCTGGTTGTTGTTCAAAACTTATTAGTCCGTCTGGTGCTTCTGAACTCATTAGTCGGTGGCGTGTGGTACCATAAAAAATACTAGAAGGAAAGGAAAACAGAATATAAGAGAATGATTGCTGGAGTGGTAATGTTCACCAGCAGACAAAAAAAGGGAAAAGTAAAAAACAGGAAGCATACATGCACAATGAACCAGTGATGCCTTGCTTCCACCAGAAGGAAAGTGAAGGAGAAAAATGAACACGATGATCATCAAGTCAACTGGTTATTGGTCGATAGTATAGACAACTAGCTACACTGAGTGACGAAACTAAACAAGCCTGCCTGGCCACCCGTCCATCCTACATGAGGGCAATTATGCCTGAACCACGGAACTATTTAATTTTTTATATAACTCATAAAACAAAAAAAATGGCTCCATTGGGTTTTGGTGCTTCCCCATGGCCAGGACAAGATAACTTTATCATTGTGCTATGAGATTAAACAGGGAGAGGGATGCTAATGCTCCTTTTGCTTGGCAGTATAAAGTACTAGTAAGTATAGATAAGAGGTTGGTTTTTTGAGGAATCAACAGTTAACGGGTGAGGCTCAGGCTGCAGTGATGGCTGCAGTATAAAGTAATATTCTTGTTTCGGTGTACATATGTAGGACACAAACAATTAAGGTGTCTATTTTGATTTAGTGCCTTTGCCTCCACTGCCTTTATCTGGATTGAAGCTTGCTTGTGTTTACTTCTGATTACAAGATCTCCATACTCGGAGATTTCTTTATATATGTTGTAGTATAAATATATTGTTTTGTCATTCTGTAATTGTTAGTGGAATTTACACTGTAAATGTTAGTGGGTTTACAGTGTACTTCTAGTGGATTTTTGCTCTGTATTTGCTAGTGGCATTTTTACTGAAACTAAATTGAAAATGGGACTCTGTGCACCAAGTGCATGCATGCTGCTGCTGCTGCTGCTGTACTACTTGTCAAGTGATGCTGCTGCTGCTATCTGCGAGTTGCTGCTGCTAGTTGTGATTTTGTCAAGTGATGCTGCTGCTACTTGTGATCTTCTAAAATGACCCCTTTCTCCTGAAACGTTGATTAATTTCCGTTTCGGTTGAGAAATGGGGCACTCCAAGGTCAAGAAAATTAGCAAAGGTCATGCCCAATTTTCTTGACCTAGAAGGTGCCCGATTCTCAACCGAAATAAAAATTAATTTGCTTTAGTGGTTGGATTAGTTTAGTATTTTTTTCACACACTCAGACACCCTTGCTTGCCATGTGTGTGAGAGAGATAGTGAGAGGAGACAAGAAGAAGGGGGTTAGGAAGATGTTGCCTGCTCATCAAAGCTAACCATCTCCCCCTTTTCACCCCTTTTCCTTTGTCTTTTGTGGGTTGCAAGGAAGCTACTGTCTTAGCTAGCTTAGCTTGTGCACAAATCCCAGTGTTACAATCTAGAAAATTAGCCTGCAAAGATGAGGTCCCATGCTGGCTGTACCACTGCATCATGCAACAGTGCCTTCAAGATCCAAGGCAATATCACAAACATCATAGGCAATTTGACCAAACTCACAACCTTGTATCTTTGCAGCAACCAACTTTCTAGACACACCCCTCAAGAACTAGGTTACCCTGAGAACGTGGACTTGGACCTTAGCAACAACACACTAACAGGTTCTATCCCAAAACACCTAGGCAATATCACAAACATCTCTCAATTGTTCCTTGACAATAACCAACTTTTTGGCGACATTCCTCGAGAATTAGGTTATTTGGTCAACTTAGAGATCTTGTTCCTTGACAATAACCAACTTTTTGACCAAACTTTGTTTCTATTTAGAGAGAAACATGGCCCACAACGATGAGGCCGGGGGTTCGGGCGGCAAGGCATTCTGGGAGCTGTCCCAGGAGATGGAGGAACAACCTCACTTGTATGAGGCCGCCGCCTTCCCCACCGATCCTGAGACCACAGATGGTGCCGCCGAGGATGACCACACTGATGCCACCACTGATGGTGCCGCCGAGGATGCCACCACTGATGATGGCGGCGCACGCACAGATGGCAGCCAACCGAAGAGGCAACGGAAGGACCGGCGCCCGATCGTGCTCCGCACCCTCAAGGAGGAAGTTACTGAAGTGGACTCCAACGGGAATCCAACGGCGCCCGAACGAATAGTCAAGGGGTACTCGCTTCAGCTCGGGTGCATTGTCCGGAGCACCGTCTCGATCAACACCGAGAACCTGAGGCATCCTGACCGAGGGAATTTGCGCAACCTCCTCTTCACGAAGCTGCACGAACGATACAAGTTCCCCGCTGAATTTGAAAACACAAGCCTCAAAGGGAATAAAGTGAACAATGCTGCCCTCACGAAGATGAGCAAGGCCCTGTCTACTTGGAAAAGCAATGTGAAGAGAATGATCGAGAAAGGTGAGAGTTATCAGAAGATCAAGGAGAAAAATCCTTCGATCACCGAAGATGACTACAACGACTTCAAGATCAATTGCTCGAGCACCGCAAGCTCCCAATCAAGTGAGTGGGGGAAACAAATGCGGGAGCTGAACATAGGGGAACACACACTCGGTCCCGGCGGTTACAGAGTGGCGGAGCCTATATGGGACAAGGAGGAGGCGGACCGTGCCGAGCAAGGCCTACCGCCCCTCTTCGATAAATACGGTGACAAGCAGACCAGGAACTTTGTCAGGGCCCGGTACAAGAAGGACCCGAAAACAAAGGAGCTTACCACGGATCCGAAGACCAGGCAGCTTGAGCTTGTTCTGGTAAGGAATACACCCCCGCGTAATTAGCTCCATATGGTTGCATTCTAATTAATGAAGCCAAATTTCTAAATGGTTCACATTCCTTCCGCAGGCGACTGAAAGCAGTAGCGCGGGGTCGACTAAGAGCAACCCTTGGGACACCACTCTAAATAGGGGGTTGAATGTAATGAAGAACAAGGATAAGCTCAGTAAGCCGACGTCAGCTGGTCGTGTGGCCGGCAAAGGCTTGTCGACAAAATGGGGGTCATACTATTCCGCTGGTGTGCGGAAGGAGAAAAAGACCAGCTCGGAAAGCCAGGCGCGAGAGGTTCAAGAACTCAAGGCACAGGTGGCGCGGATTCCGGAGATTGTCCAAGAGCAAGTGGAACAACGACTCGGAGCGACGATCACCGCCCTTGTGCCTACCTTGATCTCGGGGTTGAGTGCGTGGATTGCGGGCGGCCAACAGGGGCCGCCCCCGATTCCTAGCTTCACGGCCAGCAACTCGCATAATGCGATGGCGGGGCCATTGGTGCCTCCGGCGGAGGCGACATTGGTGTCTCCGACGCCGGCACGGGAGCTTAATGC
Organism: Triticum aestivum; assembly: GCF_018294505.1. NCBI lineage: Eukaryota > Viridiplantae > Streptophyta > Magnoliopsida > Poales > Poaceae > Triticum > Triticum aestivum. Next base: position 132,833,524 of record NC_057810.1, on the reverse strand, counting down.
ACCCGGGTGTACGCCGGCCGGCACCTCTGCAGCAAGCGGCACCTCCGTCAACTGCACGCCCGCCGTTGGCGGTGCGTCGACATTAGCCGAGCTCGACGCCATCATCACGGTAACTAATTAAGCCTCTCTCGGCCGAGGACTTCATCTCCTTGCCTTTGACTGGGCATCCCTGACGCCCTACATGTTTTCGCAGGGCGCCGCCGACGTTCCGTGCACTCTCCTCCACTTCGTGAACAACGAGTTGGTCGATGTCGCCAAGGGCAAAATCGTTCAACCGGGCAACCCCTTGTTCCACGGTACCCAGATGCCACCCAACTTGTTTAGGGTTCAACTGGTTCGGGTGCTGCCAGGCTGCGACGACTTGTTACCTCCGATTCGACCCGTCGGGGCCGACGATGAAGACGTGATGACCCTCAGCGCCTGCCTGAGCTGGCCCCTGCTTTGGCCGAAGAGCCAGATTCGTTTGGGGGCGGGGGACACCACCCCAAAGACAACACCGCCAGTCGTGCCGGCGCCAAGTCGGCCCCATGGCAAGACCGCCGTAACGGTGCCGGACATCCCTATGCCACTGGATCCAAACATGCATATGGCACAGGATCAGAACGACGACGACGACGACGACGAAGATGATACATTTGGCAACGTCGATCAGTACTTTGCCGAACATGGGTACGATGGCGACTTCATGGGGCCTCCTTCTCAAGAACCAAACCCAACAAAAGACGTGTGCGATCTAGCTGGTACCGCGGAGAAGCCAAGTTGCAACAGGCGCCGTCTGACGTTCAGCTCTCAGGAGACGCCTCCAGCTGCCGACTTCACCGAGCCTCAGATAGGCGAGGTGCGAAATATTATCAGCCCCAACACACTCAAGAAGGCGGTCTGTGAGCAGAACTCGGTCCCATTACAGGAGAAGAAGAAGGCACGCAAAAGAAAGACTAAGAAGGGTGCGAGCCAGCCGGCACCGAGTACGATCCGTGCTCAGGACGGGCCACCTTCACCGCAGGATATCTCGAGGAGGGTGCATGTGGCGGGTAGGGCGATGCTACCGACAAATATGCTCAATGCTGCAACCGGTGCTATGCGGAGTCTGCATGACAGTGTTCTTTCTTTGGAGAAGCGGCGTCTCAGGGAGAAGGATGTGGCATACCCAGTTTTCGCGGCCAAGGTGCCAGAGGGCAAGGGCTTTGTGGATAACTCCATCGGGCGTACGATCGTCCTGCGTTTTGATGACATCCACGCTATGTTGAACCTTCATCCGCTGCACTACACCTTCGTTCGGCTATTTTCGCTGAGTATGGAGATGCGGATCATTCGCGACAAGACCCCGGACATCGTGATAGTCGACCCCTTCTACATGCGTGCCAAGATCTTGGGCAGCGCTGGGGACCGGCAAGTCGCGAGTTCTTACCTCGAAGGCGTCATTCTGGCAAACCAAGATAAGGATAACTTCCTCGTGCCTTACTTTCCCGAGTAAGTCCTCCCCTCAACCGGCCCGTAACATATGAATTCTTACATTTCGATCGTTTTTCTTTTAACATTCCGTGTTTTCTGCAGTGACACACGTTGCACGCTCATCCTCCTAAGCCCCAAATATTCCATGGCCACGTATTTCGACCCGGACCGTCAGTCGAACGTAGACTACACAAATGTCAAGAAGGTTCTTGATGATGTTCTCCCCGGCTACGCCAAATCTGGAGGCACCTTCACCAGGCCTATTCGTAAGTACGGCAAGCACGTGTTCTCCCACAATACGACGTTCTGCTGCGTCAAGCAGCCGCCTGGCGGTCAGAAGGGTGCCTACTACGCCATCCATCACATGCGGGCGATCGTACGGGACCATCATCAACTTCTGCTACCGAGTAAACTCAAAGATTGGGCCGCGAGCGTGTCGGCAATCCAGGACGCGGACCTCCGACAAGAATTCTTTCGCATCCAGTCGGAGTTTGCGGAAATCATCCATCAAGATGTCCTTCGTACCTCGGGGCAGTTCTACCTCAGAAATCAACCGTCCAACAGTGACATCGACACAATGCTACAAATGCAGGCTGACAACGACCGTTATTTCATGACTCCCACGATAGACGGCGGCTTCATCCACGCTCCGGTCCCTTGAGTCGAGTCGAAAGCAGTGATGCTGTGTCTAGTTCTGAAACATCGATTGGCTCATGTTGTAATTAAACTTTAATGAACTTGTAGTATGTCTCTTTGGTTTCGAGAGTCGTTCAACTTAGATGTAATCGATGCTATTAATGTCTTGCTTTTCTCTTCCGATCGTTCTGTTGCATAATTATATATTGCTTATGTATTGTCTGTGAATTGGTACTAACGTTTCGTTTGGCTAGTGCATAGCGATGCCGACGTATGTCGTGTACAAGGGTAAGGTTCCCGGAGTCTACGATGACTGGGAGGAGTGTCGGAGACAGGTTCACCGATTCAGCGGTAACAGTTACAAAGGGTACACCACTAGGGCCGAGGCCGAATCTAGATACGCCCGCTATCTAGCGGGAGAGGGGAGGGAGCGTTGGAGGAACCGGATGAAGACGAGTTTCATCGTGATGATGCTCATCGTGATGACCGCAGCTCTCTTCTATGTGATGGTAGTTTAGATGATCGATATCGACTTGTAATGTGAAGACAAACTCGCTACTCGCGGTCTCGAGACTTGTAATATAATGTTCTATCTTTGTTCGGTCTTTTCAATTCGGAGACTAATATGATGAATTGTATTCGGAGACTAATATGATGAATTGTATTCTTCTATTGTATTCGATGAATCTGTTGTTGATGTGTGCTGTCTATATTTTGTCAAATTATACATTTTGTAACCTGTGCAAAAAACAGAAAATAAAAAAATAAAAAAAACCTAATATTCATACTAATGGCGCATCACATGACAGTGCGTCATTAGTATGACAAAGCATACTAATGGCGCATCACTGGTAAGTGCGCCATTAATATGCCATGGTTACTAATGGCGCATCCAGTGGTGGTGCGCCATTAGTATGCCAAAGCACCTGGATATACATGGCCCCTGGGAGGCATACTAATGGCGCACCCTGGCCTATACTAATGGCGCACCCGCGATGCGCCATTAGTATACCAGATACTAATGGCGCACCAGGTGGTGCACCATTAGTAAAAATTACTAATGGCGTGCTGTTAATGGCGCACCACAGATGCGCCATTAATGACCATACTAGGTGCGCCATTAGTAGGGGTTTTTCTAGTAGTGATGGAGCAGGCCGTCGGCCAGTCGCGGTTGCCGGGGTCGCGTGGGTCGGCTCCGTGGGGAAAAACAGAGAAAAGGAGGAGAGAGAAGGGGATGGGTGGGTGGGTTGGTGGCCCCCTTTGTTTCAATGACTAGCGGACCAGCCCTCACATGCAAAGAGACAGGGGCGGACGAGGACCACGCAGAAAACGTCCGTTCATTGTCCGCTCGACCGCAAAGCGGAACCAAATTTGCGCTCGGGACGGGGCAAACCAAACCAGAAACAGACGTTTTTTGCGGATGGGGTTGCGTGTTGGGCCGCTTCATTTGTCCATTTAGACCCAAACGGACAGGCCCGGACAATTTGGGGTCATGCGGTGGAGTTGGCCTAACGTCCATTTGCTCTGTTTTTCTTTTGCAAGATCGATTCAACGCCACATGCCTCTGCAGCCAACTTGCATTGCATGCTGTCCCATCTGGCCACCTCGATCGAGTCTCTACTGCGCACGTACTGCACACGTTGGTAGGTAGCACGTGCCAATCGAGCGAACCGCATTACGTGCATAACGAACTGTGTGAGGCCGCTTCCACCACGAACGGGCCGGCGACTACTCGTATATATGCATGTATATGCACATAGCTGGTACAAGTTCCCGGCCGCCACTCAGACAAGATGAAAGGAAGAAACTGCAGGTGGGTGCCGTAGCGTCGCTGTCGGGTGACCGTCGCGTCTCCGTCGTCCCGCGGAAGGGTCCCTCTCCGTCCGTCCGTTGGGCCGTCAGGCGGCGTGCTCCGCACCCACAGGATCAATACCATGGCTTTGTTGCATGTGCTAAGTGCATCTCCAACGCTATAGCGGACGATCACATTATACGTGTGGCCGCCCTGTCCTGCCGCACCGCATTCATCATCATCATCATTCCTTGGAAGGGCACCAGAGTGCCGCGACAACCTTTGTCTGGTGGCTGCCTCCCGCTCGTGGCGTAGCCGCTCGGCCTCCTGCTACGCGGTGCAGAGTGCCGCCGCGACCACTGTCGACGGCACCGCCGGAGCCATGGCGGCGCCCCTGCCCTCGATGGCGAAGACGGAGGTCTCGCTAAGAGACCACTCCTCATTGTACTTGGCGATCTCACTGCCAAGGCACGGCAGCGTGTGGCGTCCGTCTCACTGATGGCGACGGAGCTGTCAAGGGCCCACGCAACGGCGAGGTCTGAATCGTTGTGGACCCATTTCGGCGTCACGACGGCCTTGGCTAACGAGGAGCGGCAGGGAACATTGTGCTCGTCATATTGTGCCCGCTGCCGTGACGCACACTCCTGGGAGATGACGACCCTCGAGCCCGAGAGACCGCCGACACCGTAGTCTCTGAGTATAACGCTCCGGATTCGATGTGTCAGGTGTCCTCCAGTTATTCGCCGTAGTTGCCGTGTCTTTTGCTTGCGTGTTGTATTTTGCCATGTCATCATGTGCATCTCATTTTTCATACATGTTCGTCTCTTGCATCCGAGCATTTTTCCCGTTGTCCGTTTTGCAACCCGACACTCCTATGTCCTCCAGCGTCTCCCTTTTGTCTCTTGTTGTGAGCGAGTGTTAAACATTCTCGGAATGGACCATGATTTGCCAAGCGGCCTTGGTACGCCACCGGTAGACCGCCTGTCAAGTTTTGTGCCATATGGAGTCCGTTTGTTACTCCAACGGTTAACCGGGTAACCGCAAAGGCCTTTTTTGTGTGCAGCTCAACACCCCTCCAGAGTGGCCCAATAACCCATCCAAACCCCCTCCATGCTCTCGGTCGTTCAATCACGATCATGTGGGCAAAAACCGCTCCTCATTTGGACTCTCCTAACTCCCTCTACCTATATAAACGCCCTCCCCCTTCATTTTCGCGGATCAAACCCTAGATGAACCTCCTCCTCACCGCCGGACACGTCCACCCATCGCCGGACGCGTCCGCCGCCGCTCCTGGGCCAATCCGAAGCCGCCACGTGTCCCTGCCGGCCTCTCTCTCTCCTTCGCGCCGCCGGGCCCGCGAAGCCCACAGCCGGCCCGCCCCGGGCCGCCTCGGGCCCGAGCGCTCCGCCGCCGTGACCCGCGCCCTCCTGCGCGTCGCCCCGGATCTCCGCCGCCGTCCTCCGGTCGCCACCCGCCACCGGTGTCGCCCCGGATCTCCGCCGCCGCCTCCTCCTGTGAGCGCTCCGCGCCCGCGCCTCGCCGCCGAACCCGCCGCCGGCGCGGCCCCGCCACCTCGCCGGCACCGCCATGCCCGTCCCTCGTCGTCGGCCTCCCTCCGGCCAGATCCGGTCGCCCCGGACCGGATCCACCCCATCGCCCGCGCCCGATCCACTTCGCCCCGGCCCAATCCGCGACCCGATCCACTCCACCGGCGTTGACTCCCCCCCCCCCCCCCCCCGAGGTTGTTTTCATCACTAAGTCCTGAAATTCTATCATTATGTGCCTATGTTCATCATGCCATATCTACCTGCATACTGCTCCGTTTTGCATGCATGATATATCAAAATGTTCATCATGAGGTGCTCTTCATTTCATTTCATGGTGCCATGTTTGTTTGAGTCCATCTTGATGCCCTAATCATCGTTGCAAGAATGCATGTTGTTGTTAACCTGCTGAAACTGTTATTACTGATGATTTTTCTTTTTCATTGCATTTTGTGTGTGCATCCTATGAGCTTGATGTCTACATGTGTTTTCTGCTACATCATGTCATCTTTACATTGGTGCAATCCATGTATTTTTGTGAGTCTCGTAGTGAGTGCATCAAGCTCGTGAAGTAGGGTACTTGCTGTTGCTGTTTTGCTAGTCTGAATCTGCTATATCAAGATGTTATGTAAACCTGCTGCTACAAGTCATTCGATGCATAATATGGAGATGCTCACTAAGGATGGTTTGTTATACATGTCATGCTCTATCTATTCAAGCTCCTGGTTTCATTTATAGCCTGTTGTAACTTGTTGTAATCTTGCTCTCAAATTGCTAAATAATGTTGCTGTCGACCTGTTAACATTAAGTTCAGTTTTTCCATGAGCTTTGCTAGTGATCCATGCACCCTATGAACTTTCTCTTGCCATGCTTAGCATCAAAAACATGTATTATTACTTTTGGTTAACTTGTAATGCCATGTATTGCTCTATGGTGAGTGGTACAAGCTCACCAACATGCCTACCTATCGTTGTTCCTGCCATGCCTGAATCTGTCATATCATTTGGCATGTTGCATGGATCCTACCGTCTTTTTCGTTGATCTTTGGAATAAGTTCAGTAAGTGAGTATTGTTCTTTGTCATTAGTACTATCAAGCCATGCCTTTTTTTGCCATGATAAGTTCATGTAGCATGTCGTTTGATTGCTCTAAACATTGCAACCTGATATTATTTCTGCTAATGACTAAAACTGTTATTATTTGCAACATTGCCATGTCCTTTTGAGCATGTTCTATTAATTTCTGGAGATATCTCAATGTTCATGTTTTGTCATGCTTTACCTGTACTTCATGCCCATGCTTTTTGTTCTTATGTTGAGATGTTGTAGCATATGGTTTTGATGCTTGCTAGATGCCTAGCTGCTGTTTTGGACAGCTTGTCCTCTTAAACTTTTATAGAGTGTATGTTGCACCGTTGCTCCGTTTTGAGTGTGCCCTATATGAAACTTGCTTAGAATTGCATGTAGTCACAGATTATCATGTTGCATCTTTGTTTTGAGGTGTTTGCTTGATGTTTGGATGCATTTTGCATCAATGCCATGTTTAACTTGTTTTGCTCATATCTTCTAGGCCGTAGCTCCGAACTAAATGAACTTTATATGAAACTTGCCTAGAATTTCGTGTAGATCATCTTGGTGCATTTTAACTTGCTGTTTAACAACTTGAACATAAGGTTTATTCAGTTCTGGACCAATTTATAAATTTGCATATGAGGACTTATCGGAATTGTTATATGTTGTTTCCGGCCTCATTTAAACTTGCTTTGATGTGTTGTTCTTGTATGCATCATCTCTTGCGATGAGTAGCTTCATGTAGTCTTGTATTGCATCATGCTTGGTTGTGCATCATGTCTTGTATATGTGTGGTGTGTTTACTATGTTGTGTGCTTCTTCTCGATAGTTCCTGTTTTGTTGCGATCGTGAGGATTCGTTCGTCTACGCTTGGTTCGGCTTCATCCGTTCGTCTTCTTCATGGACTCGTTCTTCTTCCTACCGAGATTTCAGGCAAGATGACCGTCACCTTGGATCTCATTACTATCATTGCTATGCTAGTTGCTTCGTTCTATCGCTTTGCTGCGCTTACTATCACTTGCTCTTCAAGCCACCCAATTGCAATGAACCTCTAACCTTTGACACCCTTCCTAGCAAACCGTTGTTTGGCTATGTTACCACTTTGCTCAGCCCATCTTATAGCGTTGTTAGTTGCAGGTGAAGTTGAAGATTGCTCCATGGTGGACAGGATTATGTTGGGATATCATAATATCTCTTATATTGTTAAAGCATCTATATATTTGGTAAATGTTGGAACGCTCGGCCTTATGCCTGGTGTTTTGTTCCACTCTTGCCGCCCTAGTTTCCTTCATACCGGTGTTATGTTCCCGGATTTTGTGTTCCTAATGCGGTTGGGTGATTTATGGGACCCCCTTGACAGTTCGCTTTGAATAAAACTCCTCCAACAAGGCCCAACCTTGGTTTACAATTTGCCTCACCACCACCTACTTTTCCCTTGGGAGTAATTAACCCAAGGGTCATCTTTATTTTAGACCCCCTGGGGCCAGTGCTTCTCTAAGTGCTAGTCCGAACCGAGCAGCCTGCGGGGCCCCCTCGGGGAAACTCGAGGACTGGTTTTACTCGTAGCTTGACTTATCCGATGTTGCCCTGAGAACGAGATATGTGCAGCTCCTATCGGGATTGTCGGTGCATCGGGCGGCTTTGCTGGTTTTGTTTTACCATCGTCGAAATGTCTTGTAAACTGGGATTCCGAGACTGACCGGGTCTTCCTGGGAGAAGGAATATCCTTCGTTAACCATGAGAGCTTGTGATGGGCTAAGTTGGGACACCCCTGCAGGGTATAAACTTTCGAGAGCCGTGCCCGCGGTTATGTGGCAGATGGGAATTTGTTAATGTCCGGTTGTAGATAACTTGACACCAGATTCGAATTAAAACGCATCAACTGCGTGTGTAGCCGTGAGGGTCTCTTTTCGGCGAAGTCCGGGAAGTGAACACGGTTTTTGGGTTATGTTTGACGTAAGTAGGAGTTCAGGATCACCTCTTGATCATTGCTAGCTTCACGACCGTTCCGTTTGCTCTCTTCTCGCTCTTATTTGCGTATATTAGCCACCATATATGCTTAGTCGCTGCTGCAACCTCACCACTTTACCCCTTCCTTTCACATTAAGTTTTGCTAGTCTTGATACCCATGGTAATGGGATTGTTGAGTCCTCGTGGCTCATAGATTACTACAACACTAGTCGCAGGTATAGGTTATGTGATGATCATGACGCGAGAGTGATTTTTACTTGTTTTGGAGTTCTTCTTCTGCTTCTTCTTCGATCAGGGGATAGGTTCCAGGTCGGCAGCCTGGGCTAGCAGGGTGGATGTTGTTTGAGTTTCTGTTTGTGTTTTATCCGTAGTCGGATGATGCTCTTATGTAAGTTGATGTATTGATGTATTCATGTGGCATTGTTTGCCTCTTGTATGTATCCCCATCTATTATGTATTGTTGATGTAATGATATCCACCTTGCAAAAGCGTTTCAATATGCGGGTCTATCCTTGGTGGGACCTTCGAGTTCCTCTTGGATAGGGTCGCATATTGGGCGTGACAAGTTGGTATCAGAGCCTCAACCGACCTTAGGAGCCCCCTTGATTGATCGTGTAGTTTGGCCATTGTTGAGTCTAAAAGAAAACTATTTTTGCAGTCTAGTTATATCGGAGAGTAGGAATTCTTTTTACTCCTCAGCCCCTTCGTCCCTCTGGTGAGGAATCTTGACATAGGTGTTTTGAATTACTCCTCTTCCCCTTCAAATTTTTATTTAGGATCACGCAGTTGGTTTTCTGATCGTTGTTCCTCAGCTCTTTGCATCCGGTGCATTTCTCGTCAAAGTGATTCGACCGTCTTTGTTTTTGCAAGTTCAATCCTCAGTTGTTTTCTTTTCCCACCCGCCCACCCTTTTCTTCTCGGAGCCGGAGTCCATAATCGAGTATCCTTCCTACTCGTGTGAAGTCTTTGCTTTCTCTCCTCAATGATTTCAACCAGTGTTTTCTATTCAAGATATTTTGTCGGTTCCCCCTTCCAAGTTGCCTTTATTTTCCCGCCGTCCCACCCCTTTTTCTCTCCGGAGTATGACTCTCTCTCGAGCATAAATATCATTCGTGCGGAGTATCTTCAGTCTTTCCTCAATTGTCCCAACCGATGAAGTCTCGTCTAATTAATCATTGTTCGTCGCATTTTCTTTCCGGTGGATCCAAATTAGATTTTTTTTCATTGTCGATTGTATTCTTTCCCTCAACTCAAATATTTCCCTTGCTCGCTCGCCTCTCGCCATTCTATTATCCCGGAGTGTTGAAGACATCTCAGAAGATTCGTGGTTGCATCCGTTTAATTCGAGGTTGTCACATCATTCAAAATCCTTCAATCGTTCCGGTGCATCATTTCTCATTCAACAATCCCTTTCCAACGGTGTTTTCTTTTAGTGGGCCCTAACCCACAGGTCTTTTCCCAGGATCTTACCTGACTCTTCTAATTATTCTGGAGCCATTCCTAATTCTTTTCGAGTTTGACGTAAGAATGAATTTCATCAGTCACATGCCTTTTGCAAGACCGATTTCAAATCATTTCATTGTTGTCTCAACCTCTTCACTTTTCATTCTTCCGAAGTATCTCAGTAATTTTGGTGGTGTTTCTCGTCGTCATTTGAAGACCGAAGAAGAGGGTTTCCTCTAAATCTTGCTCGTTCTCTCGAAGATTCGGGGTTCCAACTTCTTGTTATCCTATTGAATTATTCCATTTGTCATATATTCCTTTTCTTACCCATCCGGAGTATGTCAGAAGTTGTCTTCCCGTTTCTTTCACCGGAGGCCATCATTCTAGAAGAATTCTTTGTCCTCACATTTTAGCTACCGTTATCCAATTATTCCGGTGCTTCATTCGAGTGTTCTTTAATCAGCTCATGATCTCTTTGTTCTTTTGCATCTAAATCCCCTCTAGCATATTTGTTCTGCTAATTCTTCCAGGTGATTCTTTTTCTTTCATCAGTCATTTTCGAATTCTTACGGTGGTTCATTCAGATTCTTTTTCCTTTGTCATCATATTAATCCTTTCGTTCTTTTCAATCCTACCGGTGGTTCATAAAGACTTTCTCAAGTTTTGCGATATATCCCCCCCCCCTTAATCCTTTTCAACAAGAATAAGTTGAATGCAAAATTCGTTTTTCATCAATTAAATTTTATGAAGGATAAGCATACAATAAATCTTATTCTTATTTCATCCAAGTGATTAATCCTTTTTTTCGGAGTTTGTTCTTGGTGAATAAATTCTAGTTCTAAGTATTTTCATCTTTTCTTTTCCGGAGTTCAAATTTCCTCGGCCATTTCGTCGGATCCTTCCATCTAAATCACCGCAAGCTTTAATCTTATTCTTTCATCCTTCATTCTGTCTCATCATCTTTTTGTCACCGGAGTTCTTCATGGTGGTTCTTCATGATTTAATTCATTCTTCAAGTGTTCATCAAGATTCTTATCGAAGGAGCTTAAGTATCTTTCCTTCTTGCTTTTTGAAGTATAATTAATTCTCCATATTCTTTTGAAGTGGAGTTTTGCATTTCTTCGTTCTTCTCAGCTATCCAAACATTTCCGTTTGTGGCCGATTATCACCTTATGATCTTGAGATGTTAACATAAGACCACAACAAGCTTATTCTTTTCGCTGTTGATTTTCTCAACAACCCCGTTTAAACCTTCCTTCTAAAGATGCTTTCAATTTCGTTCGTGGCACAAGTTGTCATTTTCTTCTCCGTTCTTTTTATTCAACTCTTTCAATTCTTTCCGAAGGTTTTGTGTCATGTCTTCATCAAGTATCATTCCATCCTCTCAAGCTCGTGTTCTATTCCTCCATGTTTCAGCCGGAGTGCTGTCCAAATTCTTTCGTGCTTATTCTTTTCTGCCTTGTCTAACTGGAGTGGTTTCAGAGTCTATCTTGTTTCCATGAGCTTTTGATTCTTGTCATATTCGCCTTTTCTCTTTCTACCCGAGTGCTCTGACTTTGTTCATCCTCTCTCTTTTGTTCTTATTTCACCTCATTCTCCCCCCGTCTCGGTCCTAAGATCTCGGAACGAGATCTCTTGCTAGTGGAGGAGAGTTGTAACGCCCCGGATTCGATGCGTCAGGTGTCCTCCAGTTATTCGCCGTAGTTGCCGTGTCTTTTACTTGCGTGTTGTATTTTGCCATGTCATCATGTGCATCTCATTTTGCATACATGTTCGTCTGTTGCATCCGAGCATTTTCCCCGTTGTCCGTTTTGCAATCCGACACTCCTATGTCCTCTAGCGTCTCCCTTTTGTCTCTTGTCGTGAGCGGGTGTTAAACATTCTCGGAAGTGACCGTGATTTGCCAAGTGGCCTTGGTACGCCACCGGTAGACCGCCTGTCAAGTTTCGTGCCATTTGGAGTCCGTTTGATACTCCAACGGTTAACCGGGTAACCGCAAAGGACTCTTTTGTGTGCAGACCAACACCCCTCCAAAGTGGCCCAATAACCCATCCAAACCCCCTCCATGCTCTCGGTCGTTCGATCACGATCATGTGGGCGAAAACCGCTCATCATTTCGACTCTCCTAGCTCCCTTTACCTATATAAACGCCCTCCCCATCCATTTTCGCGGATCAAACCCTAGATGAAACCTCGTCCTCACCGCCGGACATGTCCACCCGCCGCCGGACACGTCCGCCGCCGCTCCTGGGCCAATCCGAAGCCGCCACGTGTCCCCGCCGGCCTCTCTCTCTCTCCTCCGCGCTGCCGGGCCCGCGGAGCCCACGGCCGGCCCGCCCCGGGCCGCCTCGGGCCCGAGCGCCCCGCCGTCGCGACCCGCGCCCTCCTGCGCGTCACCCGGATCTCCGCCGCCGTCCTCCGGTCGCCGCCCGTCGCTGACATCGCCCCGGATCTCCGCCGCCGTCCTCCGGTCGCCGCCCGCCACCGGCGTCGCCCCGGATCTCCGCCGCCGCCTCCTCCTGCGAGCGCTCCGCGCCTGCGCCTCGCCGCCGAACCCGCCGCCGGCGCGGCCCCGCCACCTCGCCGGCGCCGCCATGCCCGTCCCTCGCCGCCGGCCTCCCTCCGGCCAGATCCGGTCGCCCCGGACCGGATCCACCCCGTCGCCCGCGCCCGATCCACTTCGCCCCGGCCCAATCCGCGACCAGCTCCGCGACTCGATCCACTCCGCCGGCGTTGACTTTTCCCCCCGGAGGTTGTTTTCATCACCAAGTCCTGAAATTCTATCATTATGTGCCTATGTTCATCATGCCATATCTACCTGCATACTGCTCCGTTTTGCGTGCATGATATACCAAAATGTTCATCATGAGGTGCTCTTCATTTCATTCCATTGTGCCATGTTTATTTGTGTCCATCTTGATGCCCTACTCATCGTTGCAAGAGTGCATGTTGCTGTTAACCTGCTGAAACTGTTATTACTTGATGATTTGTCTTTTTCATTGCATTTTGTGTGTGCATCCTATAAACTTGATGTCTACACGTGTTTTGTGCTACATCATGTCATCTTTACAGTGGTGAAATCCATGTATTTTTGTGAGTCTTGTAGTGAGTGCATCGCGCTCGTGAAGTAGGGTACTTCATATTGCTGTTTTGCAAGTCTGAATCTGCTATATTATAATGCTATGTAAACCTGCTGCTACAAGTCATTTGATGCATAATATGGAGATGTTCACTAAGGATGATTTGTTATATATGTCATGCTATATCTATTCATGCTCCTGGTTGCATTTATAGCCTGCTGTAGATTGTTTTAATCTTGCTCTCAAATTACTAAATACTGTTGCTGTCAGCCTGTTAACATTAAGTTCAGTTTTTCCATGAGCTTTGCTAGTGATCCATGCACCCTATGAACTTGATCTTGCCATGCTTAGCATAACAAACATGTATTCTTACTGTTGGCTACCTTTTCATGCTATGTATTCCTCTGTGGTGAGTGATACAAGCTCACCAACATGCCTACTTATCGTTGTTCCTGCCATGCCTGAATCTGTCATATCATTTGCCATGTTTGCATGGATCCTACCGTCTTTTCTGTTGATCTTTGTAATAACTTCAGTAAGTGAGTATTGTTCTTTGTCATTAGTACTATCATGCCATTCCTTTTTTTGCCACGATAAGTTCATTTAGCATGTCGTTTAATAGCTCTAAACATTGTAACCTGATGTTATTTCTGCTAATGACTGAAACTGTTATTATTTGCAATATTGCCATGTCCTTTTGAGCATGTTCTATTGATTTCTGGAGATAGCTCAGTGTTCATGTTTTGTCATGCTTTACCTGTACTTTATGCCCATGCTTTTTGTTCTTATGTTGAGATGCTGTAGCATATGGTTTTGATGCTTGCTAGATGCCTAGTTGCTATTTTGGACAGCTTGTCCTCGTAAACTTATATAGAGTGTATGTTGCACTGTTGCTCCGTTTTGAGTGTGCCCTATATGAAACTTGCTTAGAATTGCATGTAGTCACAGATTATCATGTTGCATCCTTGTTTTGAGGTGTTTGCTTGATGTTTGGATGCATTTTGCATCAATGCCATGTTTAACTTGTTTTGCTCATATCTTCTAGGCCGTAGCTCCGAACTAAATAAACTTTATATGAAACTTGCCTAGAATTTCATGTAGATCATCTTGGTGCATTTTAACTTGCTGTTTAACAACTTGAACATAAGGTTTATTCATTTCTGGACCAATTTCTAAATTTGCATATGAGTACTTACCGGAATTGTTATATGTTGTTTACGGCCTCATTTAAACTTGCTTTGATGTGTTGTTCTTGTATGCATCATCTCTTGCGATGAGTAGCTTAATGTAGTCTTGTCTTGCATCATGCTTGGTTGTGCATCATGTCATGTATATGTGTGTTGTGTTTACTATGTTGTCTGCTTCTTCTCGATAGTTCCCATTGCATTACGATCGTGAGGATTCGTTCATCTACGCTTGGTTCGGCTTCATCCGTTCGTCTTCTTCATGGACTCGTTCTTCTTCCTACCGGGATTTCAGGCAAGATGACCGTCACCTTGGATCTTATTACTATCATTGCTATGCTAGTTGCTTCGTTCTATCGCTTTGCTGCGCTTACTATCACTTGCTCTTCAAGCCTCCCAATTGCCATGAACCTCTAATCTTTGACACCCTTCCTAGCAAACCGTTGTTTGGCTATGTTACCGCTTTGCTCAGCCCATCTTATAGCGTTGTTAGTTGCAGGTGAAGTTGAAGATTGCTCCTTGGTGGACAGGATTATGTTGGGATATTATAATATCTCTTATATTATTAATGCATCTATATATTTGGTAAAGGTTGGAAGGCTCGGCCTTATGCCTGGTGTTTTGTTCCACTCTTGCCGCCCTAGTTTCTGTCATACCGGTGTTATGTTCCCTGATTTTGTGTTCCTAATGCGGTTGGGTGATTTATGGGACCCCCTTGACAGTTCGCTTTGAATAAAACTCCTCCAGCAAGGCCCAACCTTGGTTTACCATTTGCCTCACCACCACCTACTTTTCCCTTGGGAGTAATTAACCCAAGGGTCATCTTTATTTTAGCCCCCCCTCGGGACAGTGCTTCTCTAAGTGCTGGTCCGAACCGAGTAGCCTGCGGGCCCCCCTCGGGGAAACTCGAGGTCTTGTTTTACTCGTAGCTTGACTTATCCGGTGTTGCCCTGAGAACGAGATATGTGCAGCTCCTATCGGGATTGTCGGCACATCGGTCGGCTTTGCTGGTTTTGTTTTACCATCGTCGAAATGTCTTGTAAACCGGGATTCCGAGACTGACCGGGTCTTCCTGGGAGAAGGAATATCCTTCGTTAACCGTGAGAGCTTGTGATGGGCTAAGTTGGGACATCCCTGTAGGGTATAAACTTTCGGGAGCCGTGCCCGCGGTTATGTGGCAGATGGGAATTTGTTAATGTCCAGTTGTAGATAACTTGACACCAGATCCGAATTAAAACGCATCAACTGCGTGTGTAGCCGTGAGGGTCTCTTTTCAGCGGAGTCCGGGAAGTGAACACGGTTTTTGGGTTATGTTTGACATAAGTAGGAGTTCAGGATCACCTCTTGATCATTGCTTGCTTCAGGACCGTTCCGTTTGCTCTCTTCTTGCTCTTATTTACATATATTAGCCACCATATATGCTTAGTCGCTGCTGCAACCTCACCACTTTACCCCTTCCTTTCACATTATGTTTTGCTAGTCTTGATACCCATGGTAATGGGATTGCTGAGTCCTCGTGGCTCACAGATTACTACAACACCAGTCGCAGGTACAGCTTATGTGATGATCATGACGCGAGAGTGATGTTTACTTGTTTTGGAGTTCTTCTTCTGCTTCTTCTTCGATCAGGGGATAGGTTCCAGGTCGGCAGCCTGGGCTAGCAGGGTGGATGTTGTTTGAGTTTCTGTTTGTGTTTCATCCGTAGTCGGATGATGCTCTTATGTAAGTTGATGTATTGATGTATTCATGTGGCATTGTTTGCCTCTTGTATGTATCCCCATCTATTATGTATTGTTGATGTAATGATATCCACCTCGCAAAAGCATTTCAATATGCAGGTCTATCCTTGGTGGGACCTTCGAGTTCCTCTTGGATAGGGTCGCATATTGGTCGTGACACCGAGGTAATGGAGGACGCAGTCGCGCGCCTTCCTTATCTCTGGCGGCAGCTCCTCCTTGACAGTTTGGCGGCAGTTGCGACGGGGCGGGCTCGTCCTTGACGTGGCTGCGCGGGGGGGGGGGGGGGGGGGGCGCTCCCACTTGACCCGCGCGCGGTGGCGGCGGTTGTGATGGGGCGGGCTTATCCTTGACGTTGCTGCGCGCCGGGGGGCTCCTACTTGTCCCGCGGTGTGCGGAGGCCGCCTCCGGATTGATGAGGTAGCGCGACGGGGACGGTGGCTCCTCCTTGACCCACGCCGACCATGATAGTGACAGGCCCATTTGACGGAAGAAGGAAGTCGTTCGTCAGAGCCGCCTCCGCGAGAAGGGTGGCCGCTGCTCCGGCGGCTTCTAGTCCTCCTCTTCGGAGGACGAGAGGATGGTATCCTCCTTGACGGAGGAGTCGGCCACCATGGACACCGAGGGGCCCGGGGAGCATTGGCAGCGGCGCTAAGATCCACCGAAGGATGAACTCTCTCCGCCACTGCCTGCCAGCGCGGAGCACCACGACTTCGGGATCGCCACGGTAGGAGAATAGGCCCAAAAATTTAGAGAATGGGCTCGGAAAGGAGGAGGGGATCAAAGAAAATAAAAGAAAATGATGGAGTAAATGTCTAGATTGTCTTTGGGCAGAAGTTGACTAGCCAACAAATTGGCAACATTTTAGAGTAGATGTAGCAGTGGAAAATTTGACTCACAGCCTACATATTAAACGACATATTAAAACTCGAGAACATTTAAAATGACACGTTTCTCTTTCACACAATGGCACTATAGTTACATGGCTAAATGGTTTGCGACCAGCATATTTAACTACCTGATAGATTGGCAACATTTTTAGACAACCAAGGCGGAAGGTTAGCCCATCAAATCAATGGAGAGTTTGACTTGGCCTACATATGAAACGACATCTTCAAACTCGAGAAATCATTTGTGTGCGAAACAAGCCTCGAGTGCGCAATCGTAAGATAATGATGCAAGAAACGGGGTCACCGCCATGGGGATAGCATCTAAATTCCAGGTTGCGTATGATTTTCCAAATCCCACAACAAATTGACGAGAAAGCAAGATGTGAAAGCGGTGGCGGGGGAGTGGAGAAGATGTTCTTTCTGCCTTTGGGCTCTTTTGAGTCAAATGAATTCTATAATATTTTTTGATCGTTAGAATCCTTAGAAATATTTCCTACATTGGTTGTTTGATTTGTAGGATTGAATTTATAAGTAATTTTTTCCTAAGGAATTATGTGTATTACATTTCATAGGAAATCCAGTATCCACTCCTACCTCATGTTAGAAATTCTTTGTTTTTCCTATGACATCGCACACTATATATGCTATTTAAGTCGGCATTCCACTACAGTACAATTTTCCAATTCCACGTTCTAAGATTTTTGCGAATCAAAGAGGGTTTTAGTTTTTTTTTTTCAGTTTTAGCCGTCAGCTGAAAATTTTCAAAGGCAAAATCTTTGTTGTCTCATTCACTAACGAAGATGAAATTTATTGACCAAACATAATTCACGAAACAATTGTACTCACCACGGGACGACAGAAACCATGTTTTTTTTTGCATCGATCTAATCAACTACGCCCTCCTGTCTTTTTTTACTCTGCATATAAGATTTATCTGAAATCAAACTTTGTAAACTTTAACCAACTTTATATTAAAAAAACAACATACACAATACAAATTCAAAATCATTAGATGCGCCATGAATTAATTCTATATTGTATAACTTTACTGTTGTAGATATTAAAATTTACCATATAAATTTGGTCAAATTTGATAAAGTTTGCCTTCAGACAGATTTTATGTGCGGAGTAAAAAGCAAATGAGGGAGTACTCCTTAGGCCGTTGATTGTTTCCTTGCCGTCGCCTGCCGGGCCTCGCAGCTGGAGATTAGGTTATGCTAATCGCAGCCTGCCACTGGTACATGTAGATGCGTATCTTGCTAGTTTGGTTTAGTAACCAGCCAGGACCGGCAGCCGGGTCGCGTCCCTTTTCGCTTTGGTGACGCGGTACCGGCGGCGTACTTCCGTGTCTCTTCCTCTTAGGACAAATGCTAATGTCCATGTGCAGGAAATAAATGGAAAATAAGAGCAACTTCAACGGGCCAACCCAAACGGACGGCGTATTTGTCCGCTTTTTGTCCGTTTGGGTCGGCCGCCCGCCTGGCGTCTGCCCAGTTTTGCATTTGGGTCGACAGTGCGTCCAACGCGCCGACCCATTTCATGCCCGCATTCAACTATTAAATAATAAGGGCCCGCGGCCGATCATGCCAGCGTTCATGTCTCATGCCGGCACCATGCCAGCGCCGGCATACAATGCCAGCTTCAGAAAATATCACCACAGTTCATGTTGGCGCACTCGCCAGCTGGCCTGTCCACATGCCAGCACACAAAAAAGGTGGGACTTGAGTTCGACCACGCCATCTCGGCTCCCGTGGTCATACCGGCACACCTGCCGGCATACAAAAAAGATGGCCCTCGCCGCCATAGATCACTCGTCGGCGAACTTGAGCATGTCGGCCTACATCTTTTCGAACCACGACCTCTTCCTTGGCGACACGGTGTTGAGATCCACTTTCATGATCTTCACCCCGGTCATCATGCTCGCAAGAGTCACTTCTTTCGCCTTGGTCTTGGCGTTGGCGGCCTCGATCTCTAGCATCCTGACTTGCTTCTCCGCCTCGAGCTCGAACATCTTGCCTTGCTTCTCGGCGTCAAGATCAAGCCTCCTCCTTTGGATCTCCATGAAAGGATCCATTTGCTTCGCCTTGAAACGTCGGCGCTCCTCCTCCCTTGAGTCCTTCTTATTCATCATGCCGTCCATGCTTGCGATCAAGGTGTTGGTGGACGCATCTCGCTTGTCCTCCTTCTTGGAGTTGGTCTTCCCCCGCGGCCGTGCTGGCTCGCCCTCCCCAACATCCTCCACGGCTTTCTTCCCCCCACGTGCCTTGAGTGCGGCATATTGTGCCTTGAACTTCTCTTCGTCCTTGATGACCCGATAGCAATGGGAGTGGTTGAAGCACTTGCCATTGTGTTGAACCTTGAAAATGCCTCCAAAGCTTGAAATGCCTATAAAATGTTTCCATGCAAGCATACGGGCAAGTGATAGCAAATGAAGACGTAAAAGGATGATCTTGATGACACAAAAGAGGGTGGCTTGCTTGCTATCATACCATGTCTTGCATGCCGATGCCGCTCACGGGGCGGGCCTTGACGCTCTAAAGGGTGGCGCAAAACTTGTTGCACTCTTGTTGGATCACCCTCCACCGCTTGGAAATGGAGACCCACCCGCGCGTGCTCACAAATTGGTAAGGTGGAAACTTCTTGCGCTCATGGAACTCTCGGTGCACACGAGTCCAAAAGGTCGAATGCTTTTGCTCGGCGCCCGTCTTCGGGTCTTGTCCAATGTCTCGCCAACACTCGCAAAGAAGCTTGTCTTCAGCCTCCGTGTACGCCTTCGTACGCTTGCTCTTGCGCTTGGGCTTAGGACCAGCGGCTTGGTTGGCGAGCTCGTCCTCGAACAAAGGCTCCACGTCGTTGTCGCACTCGTCCTGTTCCTCTAGCCCGTAGTCGTTCGGGAACTCGTGGTCGAGGGGAAAGCCATCCAGGTCAATGCTGACCTGATCACGCATGAAGGTCGCCTGGTCGGGATCATAGCCAGCGGCCGGCGTGAATGCCCCGCGGCCGTCCTGGCTTTGTGTCTCGTCGGGATCGTAGCCAGCGCCTCGCTCACCGCCCTCGAAGATGAGGTTTTGCATGAAGTCCTCATCGACGGCGAACGACATTCCCTCGAACAGGTTACGAGTGTCTGGGAGCCCGCCGGCCGGCGTCTGCCACGCACGTTTCCTCGTGCTGCCGGACGACGAGCCACCAACCACTCGGGTGGCGTTGAGGTCGATGGGCGTGTTGGGGAACGTAGTAATAATTCAAAAAAATTCTACGCATCACCAAGATCAATCTATGGAGAGACTAGCAACGAGAGAGAGAGGGGAGTGCATCTTCATACCCTTGAAGATTGCGATGCGGAAGCGTTACAAGAACGTGGATGAGGGAGTCGTACTCGCGGCGATTCAAATCGCGGAAGATCCGATCTAACGCCGAACGGACGGCGCCTCCGCGTTCAACACACATACAGCCCTGGGACGTCTCCTCCTTCTTGATCCAACAAGGGGAGAGGAGAATTTGAGGGAGAGCTCCGACAACACAACGGCATGGTGGTGGAGCTTGCAGTTCTCCGGTAGGGCTTCGCCAAGCACTATTGAGGAGGAGGTGGAGTTGGAGAGGGGGAGGGCTGCGCCAGGGGCAAGGGGTGAAGCTCCCATGCGTCTCCCCACTATATATAGGGGTGGAGGGGGCTGGTTTCTTGCCCTCCAAGTCCATTGGGGCGTTGGCAAAGGTTGTAGGAAAGAAATCCCATCATTTCCTTCCCCTCCGATTGTTATCCCCCCTTTTTAGGGATCTTGATCTTATCCCTTTGGGATATGATCTTATTCCTTCTAAGGGGGGATCTTGGTGCGCCTTGACCATGGTTGTGGGGCCTTGCGCCCACTACCCACGTTCATGTTGGTCCCCCCATGCAGGTGGGCCCCACTCCGGAACCTTCTAGAACCTTCCCGGTACAATACTGAAAAATCCCGAACATTTTCCGGTGGCCAAAATAGGACTTCCCATATATAAATCTTTACCTCCGGACCGTTCTGGAACTCCTCGTGACATCCGGGATCTCATCTGGGACTCCGAACAACATTCGGTAACTGCACACTAATTCCCATAACAACTCTAGCGTCACCGAACCTTAAGTGTGTAGAACCTACGGGTTCGAGAATCATGCAGACACGACCGAGACAGCTCTCTGGCCAATAACCAATAGCGGGATCTGGATACCCATGTTGGCTCCCACATGTTCCACGATGATCTCATCCGATGAATCACGATGTCAAGGATTCAAGCAATCCCGTATACAATTCCCTTTGTAAATCGGTACGTTACTTGCCCGAGATTCGATCGTCGGTATCCTAATACCTCATTCAATCTCGCTACCGGCAAGTCACTTTACTCGTTTCGTAATGCATGATCCCGTGACTAACTACTTAGTCACATTGAGCTCATTATGATGATGCATTACCGAGTGGGCCCAGAGATACCTCTCCGTCACACGGAGTGACAAATCCCAGTCTCGATTCGTGCCAACCTAACAGACACTTTCGGAGATACCCATAGTGCACCTTTATAGCCACCCAGTTACGTTGTGACGTTTGGCACACCCAAAGCCTTCCTACGGTATCCGGGAGTTGCACAATCTCATGGTCTAAGGAAATGATACTTGACATTAGAAAAAGCTTTTAACAAACGAACTACACGATCTTGTGCTATGCTTAGGATTGGGTCTTGTCCATCACATTATTCTCCTAATGATGTGATCCCGTTATCAATGACATCCAATCCATGGTCAGGAATCCATAACCATCTATTGATCAACGAGCTAGTCAACTAGAGGCTCACTAGGGACATGTTGTGGTCTATGTATTCACACATGTATTATGGTTTCCAGTTAATACAATTATAGCATGAACAATAGACATTATCATGAACAAGGAAATATAATAATAATCATTTTATTATTGCCTCTAGGGCATATTTCCAACAGTCTCCCACTTGCACTAGAATCAATAAACTAGTTCACATCACTATGTGATTGTAATGAATCCAACACCCATTGGGTTTGATCATATCTCTCTTGTGAGAGAGGTTATTAGTCAACGGGTCTGAATCTTTCAGATCCGTGTGTGCTTTACAAATCTCTTTGTCATCTCCTAGATGCAGCTACCACGCGCTATGTGGAACTATTCCAAATAACTGCTCTACTATACGAATCCGGTCTACTACTCAGAGTCATCCAGATTAGTGTCAAAGTTTGCATCAGCGTAACCCTTTACGACGAACTCTTTTACCATCTCCATAATCAAGAAATTTTTTTAGTCCACTAGTTACTAAGGGTAACCTTGACCACTGTCCTGTGATCCATTGCTGGGTCACACTTGTACCCCTTGACTAACTCATGGCAAGGCACACTTTAGGTGCGGTACACAACATAGTATACTGTGGAGTCTACGTCTAAAGCATAGGGGACGACCTTCGTCCTTTCTCTCTCTTCTGCCGTGGTCAGGTCTTGAGTCTTACTCAATACTCACACCTTATAACACAGCCAAGAACTCCTTCTTTGTCGATCTATTTTGAACTCCTTCAAAATCTTGTCATGGTGCGTACTCATTTGATAGTACTATCAAGCGATTTTGATCTATCCTTATAGATTTTGATGCTCAATGTTCAAGTAGCTTAATCCAGGTTTTCCATTAAAAAACACTTTTCAAATAACCCTAGATGTTTTCCAAAAATTCTACATCATTTCCGATCAACAATATGTCAACAACATATACTCATCAGAAATGCTATAGTGCTCCCACTCACTTCTTTGGAAATACAAGTTTCTCATAAACTTTGTATAAACCCAAAATCTTTGATCATCTCATCAAAGCGTATATTCCAACTCCGAGATGCTTACTCCAGTCCTTAGAAGGATTGCTGGAGCTTTGCATACTTGTTAGCATCTTTTAGGATTGACAAAACCTTCTGGTTGTATCACATACAACCTTTGCTCAAGAAAATCATTGAGGAAACAATGTTTTGACATCCTATCTGCAAGATTTCATAAATAATGCAGGAACTGCTAATATAATTTCAACAGACTCTTAGCATCGCTACGAGTGAGAAAGTCTCATCGTAGTTAACTCCTTGAACTTGTCAGAAAACATCTTAGCGACAAGTCGAGCTTTCTTATTGGTGACATTTACCATCACTGTCCGTCTTCCCTTTTAAAATCCATCTGTTCCCAACAGCCTTACGACCATCAAGTAGTTCTTCCAAAGTCTATACTTTGTTTTATACATGGATCCTCTCTCGGATTTTATGGCCTCGAGCCATTTGTCAGAATCCGGACCCACCATCGCTTCTCCATAACTCGTAGGTTCATTGTTGTCTAGCAACATGACCTCTAAGACAGGATTATCGTACCACTCCGAAGCAGTACACGTCCCTGTCGACCTACGAGGTTTGGTAGTGACTTGATCCGAAGTTTCATGATCACTATCATCAGCTTCCACTTCAACTGGTGTAGGCGCCACATGAACAACTTCCTGTGCCCTGCTACAGATTGGTTGAAGTGATAGTTCAATAACCTCATCAAGTCTCCACCATCCTCCCACTCAATTCTTTCAAGAGAAACTTTTCCTCGAGAAAGGACCCGTTTCTAGAAACAATCACTTTTGCTTCCGGATCTAAAATAGGAGGTATACCCAACTGTTTTGGGTGTCCTATGAACAGAGGGGACCACGAAAAATAATTAAGGTGGGGCGAAGTCTCACTAGCAATGCCAACTCAATGAGGCGATAAACAACGGGAAACATAACATGCCTTTCAAGTTCAATCATCTTTTTAGCTAGGCTTGCAATATCATGACAAGCTCTAAAGTCATCAATTCTTTTCATATGGATAATGAATAGCTCTAGGTTATCAACTATATGGTCACGTTCATAATCTGAGAAATCCTCATGATAAATCTATGTGAGTCTAGCTAGCTTATTCACATTGAATTTAAGGCTTCAAGCTGCTGTTAAATTTTGCTACAAATCTACTTTAAGCCATTGTTAAAATATCATCCATTCGGTCAGTACAAATCTACAATCTGCTTCAAGCTACAACTACTGTTAAATTTGTTATAAAAATTCAGAAAAGTTTAGAAATTACCTCCTCCCCTTTCCTTTATTCCCTTTCCTTTCTTTTCCATTTTCTTGCAATCTGGCCGGAACTGCGCCGGAGTCAGAAGTGGTCGGACTATCGGACTACTGCTGCCGCCGCCGTCGCTTGGTGTCGCGGTGCCGCCGCCGCTCGCTAGGGTTACCGCGTAGCCTCGTGTCGAGAGGTCGAGTAGTGGTCGAGACGAGAGAAAAGCCTACTCTCGAACCTGGCCAGGCCAGCCGTGACTCATCATTTCGTGGGTGGCTGGCTGTCTCGGCCCATCAGGCCACTGGCCGCGTTGGCCCATAAGAATGAGTGAACGACGATGCAGCCTTTTCTACTAGCGATCGATGGACAGCGCAACCTCTGTATCGATGCATATGTATAATTTTTTTCTCAAAATTAAGGTATGGCATGCGCCATACCGTGCCCACCTGGGAGTTCCGCCAGTGCCTATGAAGATGCATTTATCCGCTTTGGGTTTGAGCTTATCAGGCTAAAACTTTTCCACATAAGCTTCACAGCCCCAAACATTTAAGAAATGACAGCTTAAGTTTCTCTAAACCATAGTTCATACGCTGTCATCACAACGGAATTACATGGTGCCCTATTTGAAGTGAATGTGGTTGTCTCTAATGCCTAACCCATAAACGATAGTGGTTATTCGATAAGGGACATCATGGTATGCACCATATCCAATAGGGTGCATCTATGATGTTCGGACACACCATCACACTATGGTGTTCCAGACGGTATTAGTTGTGAAACAATTTCCACAATGTCTTAATTGTATACCAAACTCATAACTCAGATACTCATCTCTATGATCATATCATAGACATTTTATCCTCTTGTGACGACGATCTTCAACTTCACTCTGAAATTACTTGAACCTTTCAATAATTCAGACTTGTGTTTCATCAAGTAAATATACTCAGCATCTACTCAAATCATCTGTGAAGTAAGAACATAACGATATCCACTGCGTTCCTTAGCACTCATTGGACTGCACACATCAAAATGTATTACTTCCAACAAGTTGCTTTCTTGTTCCATCTTACTGAAAACGAGGCTTTTCAGTCATCTTGCCCATGTGGTATGATTTGCATGTCTCAAGTGATTCAAAATCAAGTGAGTCCAAATGATCCATCTGCATGGAGTTTCTTCATGCGTACATACTAATAGACATGGTTCGCATGTCTCAAACTTTTCAAAAACGAGTGAGTCCAAAAGATCCATCAACATGGAGCTTCTTCATGCGTTTTATACCAATATGACTAAAATGGCAGTGCCACAAGTAGGTGGTACTATCATTACTATCTTATATCTTTTGGCATGACCATGTGTATCATTACGATGGAGATTCAATAAACCATTCATTTTAGGTGCAAGACCATTGAAGGTATTATTGAAATTAACAGAGTAACCATTATTCTCCTTAAATGAACAACCATATTGCGATAAACATAATCCAATCATGTCTATCCTCAACGCAAACACCAAATAACAATTATTTAGGTTGAACACCAATCCCGATGGTAGAGGGAGCGTGCGATGTTTGATAACATCAACCTTGGAAATACTTCCAACACATATCGTCACCTCGCCTTCAGCTAGTCTCCGTTCATTCCGTAGCTTTTTATTTTGAGTTACTAACACTTAGCAACCGAACTGGTATCTATTACCCTGGTGCTACTAGGAGTACTAGTAAAGTACACATTAATATAATGTATATCCAATATACTTTTGTCGACCTTGCCAGCCTTCTCATCTACCAAGTATCTAGGGTAGTTCTGCTTCAGTGACCGTTCCCCTCATTACAGAAGCACTTAGTCTCGGGTTTGGGTTCAAACTTTGGGTTTCTTCACTAGAGCAGCAACTGATTTGCCGTTTGATGAAGTATCCCTTCTTGCCCTTGCCCTTCTTGAAACTAGTGGTTTCACTAACCATCAACAATTGATGCTCCTTCTTGATTTCTACTTTCGCGGTGTCAAACATCGCGAATAGCTCAAGGATCATCATATCTATCCCTGATATGTTATAGTTCATCACGAAGCTCTAGTAGCTTGGTGGCAATGACTTTGGAGAACCATCACTATCTCTTAAGGAAGATTAACTCCCACTTGATTCAAGTGATTGTAGTACTCAGACAATCTGAGCACATGCTCAACAATTGAGCTTTTCTCCCTTAGTTTGCAGGCTTAAGAAACTCGTCAGAGGTCTCATACCTCTTGACATGGGCACGAGCCTGAAATCCTAATTTCAGGCCTTTGAACACCTCATATGTTCCGTGACGTTTCAAAATCGTCTTCGGCGCCTCAATTCTAAACCATTTAACATTATGAACTATCATGTAGTCATCAAAATGTGTATGTCAGATGTTCGCAACATCCACACACGACGTTTGAGGTTCAGCACACCGAGCGGTGCATTAAGGACATAAGCCTTCTGCGTAGCAACGAGGACAATCCTCAGTTTACCGACCTAGTCCGCATAATTGCTACTATCAACTTTCAACTAAATTTTCTCTAGGAACATATCTAAAACAGTAGAACTAAAGCGCAAGTTACGACATAATTTGCAAAGACCTTTTGACTATGTTCATGATAATTAAGTTCATCTAATTTAATGAACTCCCACTCAGATGGACATCCCTCTAGTCATCTAAGTGATACATGATCCGAGTCAACTAGGTCGTGTCCGATCATCACGTGAGACGGACTAGTCATCATCGGTGAACATCTTCATGTTGATCATATCTGCTATATGATTCATGTTCGACTTTCCGGTCTCTTGTGTTCCGAGGCCATTTCTGTACATGCTAGGCTCGTTAAGTCGACCTAAGTGTTTTGCATGTGTAAATCTGGCTTACACCCGCTGTATGCGAACGTTAGAATCTATCACACCCGATCATCACGTGGTGCTTCGAAACAACAAACTTTCGCAACGGTGCACAGTTAGGGGGAACACTTTCTTGAAATTTTATTGAGGGATCATCTTATTTATGCTACCGTCGTTCTAAGCAAATAAGATGTAAACATGAAAAACATCACATGCAAATCATAAAGTGACATGATATGGCCAATATCATCTTGCGCCTTTGATCTCCATCTTTGAGGCACGGCATGATCACCTTCGTCACCGGCATGACACCATGATCTCCATCATCATGATCTCCATCATCGTGTCTTCATGAAGTTGTCTCGCCAACTATTGCTTCTACTACTATGGCTAACGGTTAGCAATAAAGTAAAGTAATTACATGACGTTTTCAATGACATGCAGGTCATACAATAAATTAAGACAACTCCTATGGCTCCTGCCGGTTGTCATACTCATCGACATGCAAGTCGTCATTCCCATTACAAGAAAATGATCAATCTCATACATCACATATCATTCATCACATTCTTTTGCCCATATCACATTACATAGCATATCCTGCAAAAACAAGTTAGACGTCCTCTAATTGTTGTTGCATGTTTTACGTGGCTGCTATGGGTTTCTAGCAAGAACGTTTCTTACCTACACAAAAGCCACAACGGTGATATGCCAATTGCTATTTACCCTTCATAAGGACCCTTTTCATCGAATCCGATCCGACTAAAGTGGGAGAGACTGTCACCCGCTAGCCACCTTATGCAACGAGTGCATGTCAGTCGGTGGAACATGTCTCACGTATGCGTACGTGTAAGGTCGGTCCGGGCCGCTTCATCCCACGATGCCGTCAAATCAAGATAAGACTAGTAACGGTAAG
The DNA here is from genome assembly GCF_018294505.1 of Triticum aestivum. Taxonomy (NCBI): domain Eukaryota; kingdom Viridiplantae; phylum Streptophyta; class Magnoliopsida; order Poales; family Poaceae; genus Triticum; species Triticum aestivum. The sequence goes on along the minus strand of NC_057810.1, from coordinate 132,805,861 downwards.
AAAATTGAACAAATCATCGCCCACAACTACTTTGTGTTCTACTCGTGCATAAAATCTATGCATAGACCTACCTCTGATACCACTGTTGGGGAACATAGTAATAATTCAAAAAAATTCTACGCATCACCAAGATCAATTTAAGGAGAGACTAGCAACGAGAGAGAGGGGAGTGCATCTTCATACCCTTGAAGATCGTGATGCGGAAGCGTTACAAGAACGTGGATGAGGGAGTCGTACTCGCGGCGATTCAAACCGCGGAAGATCCGATCTAACGCCGAACGGACGGCGCCTCCACGTTCAACACACATACAGCCCGGGGACGTCTCCTCCTTCTTGATCCAGCAAGGGGAGAGGAGAAGTTGAGGGAGAGCTCCGGCAGCACGATGGCATGGTGGTGGAGCTTGCAGTTCTCCGGCAGGGCTTCGCCAAGCACTACTGAGGAGGAGGTGGAGTTGGAGAGGGGGAGGGCTGCGCCAGGGGCAAGGGGTGAAGCTCCCATGCGCCTCCCCACTATATATATGGGTGGAGGGGCTGGTTTCTTGCCCTCCAAGTCTATTGGGGCGTTGGCAAAGGTGGTAGGAAAGAAATCCCATCATTTCTTTCCCCACCGATTGTTATCCCCCCTTTTTAGGGATCTTGATCTTATCCCTTCGGGATATGATCTTATTCCTTCTAAGGGGGGATCTTGGTGCGCCTTGACCAGGGTTGTGGGGCCTTGCCCCCACTACCCACGTTCATGTGGGTTCCCCCATGCAGGTGGGTCCCACTCCGGAACCTTCTAGAACCTTTCTGGTACAATACCGAAAAATCCCGAACATTTTCCGGTGGCCAAAATAGGACTTCCCATATATAAATCTTTACCTCTGGACCATTCTGGAACTCCTCGTGACGTCCGAGATCTCATCCGGGACTCCGAATAACATTTGGTAACTGCACACTAATTCCCATAATAACTCTAGCGTCACCGAACCTTAAGTGTGTAGACCCTACGGGTTCGGGAATCATGCAAACACGACCGAGACAGCTCTGGCTAATAACCAATAGCGGGATCTGGATACCCATGTTGGCTCCCACATGTCCCACGATGATCTCATCAGATGAACCACGATGTCAAGGATTCAAGCAATCCCGTATACAATTCCCTTTGTCAATAGGTATTACTTGCCCGAGATTCGATCGTTGGTATCCCAATACCTCGTTGAATCTCGTTACCGACAAGTCACTTTACTCGTTTCGTAACGCATGATCCCGTGAGTAACTACTTAGTCACATTGAGCTCATTATGATGATGCATTACCCAGTGGGCCCAGAGATACCTCTCCGTCACACGGAGTGACAAATCCCAGTCTTGATTCGTGCCAACCTAACAGACACTTTTGGAGATACCCATAGTGCACCTTTATAGCCACCCAGTTACGTTGTGACGTTTGGCACACCCAAAGCCTTCCTACGGTATCCGGGAGTTGCACAATCTCATTGTCTAAGGAAATGATACTTGACATTAGAAAAGCTTTTAACAAACGAACTGCACGATCTTGTGCTATGCTTAGGATTGGGTCTTGTCCATCACATTATTCTCCTAATGATGTGATCCCGTTATCAATGACATCCAATCCATGGTCAGGAATCCATAACCATCTATTGATCAACGAGCTAGTCAACTAGAGGCTCACTAGGGACATGTTGTGGTCTATGTATTCACACATGTATTATGGTTTCCAGTTAATACAATTATAGCATGAACAATAGACAATTATCATGAACAAGGAAATATAATAATAATCATTTTATTATTGCCTCTAGGGCATATTTCCAACAGTCTCCCACTTGCACTAGAATCAATAATCTAGTTCACATCACTATGTGATTGTAATGAATCCAACACCCATTGGATTTGATCATATCTCGCTTGTGAGAGAGGTTATTAGTCAACGGGTCTGAATCTTTCAGATCCGTGTGTGCTTTACAAATCTCTTTGTCATCTCCTAGATGCAGCTACCACGCGCTATGTGGAACTATTCCAAATAACTGCTCTACTATACGAATCCGGTCTACTACTCAGAGTCATCCAGATTAGTGTCAAAGTTTGCATCAGCGTAACCCTTTACGACGAACTCTTTTACCATCTCCATAATCAAGAAAATTTTTTAGTCCACTAGTTACTAAGGGTAACCTTGACCACTGTCCTGTGATCCATTGCTGGGTCACACTTGTACCCCTTGACTAACTCATGGCAAGGCACACTTTAGGTGCGGTACACAACATAGTATACTGTGGAGTCTACGTCTAAAGCATAGGGGACGACCTTCGTCCTTTCTCTCTCTTCTGCCGTGGTCAGGTCTTGAGTCTTACTCAATACTCACACCTTATAACACAGCCAAGAACTCCTTCTTTGTCGATCTATTTTGAACTCCTTCAAAATCTTGTCACGGTGCGTACTCATTTGATAGTACTATCAAGCGATTTTGATCTATCCTTATAGATCTTGATGGTCAATGTTCAAGTAGCTTAATCGAGGTTTTCCATTGAAAAACACTTTTCAAATAACCTTATATGCTTTCCAAAAGTTCTACACCATTTCCGATCAACAATATGTCAACAACATATACTCATCAGAAATGCTATAGTGCTCCCACTCACTTTTTTGGAAATACTCCCTCCGTCCGGAAATACTTGTCCGAGAAATAGATATTTCTAGATGTATTTTAGTTTTAGATACGTCCATTTGTATCCATTTCCACGACAAGTATTTCCGGACGGAGGAAGTACAAGTTTCTCATAAACTTTGTATAAACCCGAAATATTTGATCATCTCATCAAAGCGTATATTCCAACTCCGAGATGCTTACTGCAGTCCTTAGAAGCATTGCTGGAGCTTTGCATACTTGTTAGCATCTTTTAGGATTGACAAAACCTTCTGGTTGTATCACATACAACCTTTGCTCAAGAAAATTATTGAGAAAACAATGTTTTGACATCCTATCTGCAAGATTTAATAAATAATGCAGGAACTGCTAATATAATTTCAACAGACTCTTAGCATCGCTACGAGTGAGAAAGTCTCATCGTAGTCAACTCCTTGAACTTGTCGGAAAACATCTTAACGACAAGTCGAGCTTTCTTAATGGTGACACTTACCATCATTGTCCGTCTTCCCTTTTAAAATCCATCTGTTCCCAACAGTCTTTCGACCATCAAGTAGTTCTTCCAAAGTCTATACTTTGTTTTATACATGGATCCTCTCTCGAATTTTATGGCCTCGAGCCATTTGTCAGAATCCGGACAAAAGTGGCGGTCCAACGCGCCGACCCAAACGGATGCGAGCGGACGAAATGGGTCGCCCCATTGGAGTTGCTCTAATTGGGAGCTCCGGTGGTTTAACACCATAACATGTGGCTGGATATATGGGGGCCAGCATCCCGTCATCTTGTTTGGCATTTTGCTCCCAATCATTTTCGACTCAAAGCAGCCTGTTTTGAATTACCCTGGTTTAGATGCGGGTTTATTTCTTTTTGGTCCTACCGGATATTTGAAAAGGATGTACTTAGGTCTCATTCGATTGAGACATAACCAAGTTTAAGTCAAGTGACATAACATATAAGTTACCCACAAAACAAAAGAAAGAGATAACATGTAAGATAGAAAAAAAGGAAAACTAATTTTTTTGCATGAATCTTCAAGTAAGATCACACGAATATAGTATCGACCAAGACTTGGTTAAATCTCAGACAGTAGAGATTTAGCAATCCTTATTCGGAAAACATTTAAGTAGATTGTAATCCTTGGAAATTTCCGCTAGAACGTAAAGCATGTGACATTTTTGGTTGGCTTCACAATCCTTGAGCGGGGCAATCAAGTCATCCGTGATGGAAAACCTGTGGTGCCCATACCAATGTACTATGCTACATGCAAGGCATGAACGGCATGACTACGTGACCATATGTGCTGTACATTTTATCTCTTATTCAGAATTAACAGCGTGTCTTGGTTTGATTCAAAGGATAAACAAACGGTCCTGAAAGACAGAGCACCTGGCAGGCAGGCACGCACGGCCGTTGCTTTCGAGTCACACTCACTTCTGCCCGTATATATACTATACTCTAATTTCTTGCAGCGGTTGGAGAGTCGACGTACGTACGGAGATACATGCATGCGTACGTACGTACGCAGGCTGTTCTATACCTCAGCTACTGTTTCGGTGAGACGCCCGTGCCAAATCAGCTGCCTGGCATGCGAACAACAGTGCAACAGATGGACATGAAGCACCATGCAAAAAAAAAAAAGAGATGGACATGAAGCATGCTTGTGCCTGCGACTGTACACGTATTCTGTACCATACACATACACGTATTATGTACTGTGCGTCGGTAGGTAGCACGTGCCGATCGAGTCAACCGCGTTACGTGCGTAACGAAATGTCTGAGGCTGCTTCCACCACGTACGGGCCGGCAACCATATATGTACACAGCTGGCACGAGTTCCCGGCCACCACTTCAGAAGAAAAGAGAGGATGAAAGTGCAGGTGGGTGCAGTGGCGTCGCCGTCGGCGTCCGTCGCGTCTCCGTCGTCCCGCGGACAGGTCCCTCTCCGGCCGCCGGGCCGTCTGGCGGCGTGCTCCACACCCACAGGACCAATACCCTGGCTTTTGTCATGTGTGCTAAGCTACGTGACAAGTTCAAAGGACGGGGTTTTGACGGTGCAATGCACCATGTGCAACGGACGAGCACGCGGTAGCATTCTGGAAAGAACAAATGGCATTTTTATATCACATTTTGTAGCGGATGCAGGGTTGAATTGTAATACTAATTTGGCTTGAGTTTTTTTTCTTCCGAAATGGCTTAAATTTAGCCATACATAGAACGCATACGCTTCCGTGGCTGGGAAGTGAACAGCTTGGTAGGCAGGCTGGCTGGTTTGGTGGCAGGTGGCCGGTACACGCACGCCGCTTGACTATGGGCAAAGCAGTTCGTTGAGTCGCAGGCACAAGCATGCTCCATGTACGTAGTACATCCGCTGTAGTACTGTTGTTCGCATGGCAGGTCGCTGTTTGGCCCGGTCGTCTCGCCGAAACAGTAGCAGAGGTTTGGAACTGCCTGTGTACGTATCTCCCTACGTATGACGACAGTCCAACCGCTGCAAAAACTTATATACTGGAGTATGTATGTACGGGCAGAAGCGAGTGTGACTCGGAAGCAACGGCCGTGCGTGCCTGCGACCGTTTAAATCTTCCTAACCAGCACACGTTGATTGACTCTGAACAAGAGATAGAATGTACGCTAGTATAGATATGATTACGAAGTCTTCATGCCGTTCATGCCTTGCATCCTGCAAGATATATATTGGGTGGTACTAGCACAGGTTTTCCATCAGGGATGACTTCACATGATTGCCCCGCTGAAAGGATCGCGAAGGCAACAAAAGATGTCACATCCTCTGCAATCTTACCAAAACTAGCAGAGCGTCCATACGTTGCTACGGGCTATCCGCAATATCTGTAACACCCGGATTCAACATAAAAACCCCATCCAATGACGCACCTTCCCTTTTTCTGTCGGAAGCTCTCATTCCCGACCGGTTTCTCAGTTCTTTTTTCTTGCTAGAGCCACCTCCTTTGAAAGCAAATGACATCCACCTCATCTTCCCCGTGCATTGTAATAAGAATGAAATTTTTTCATGTTTACAATATAATAGAGTGGGTTAAACTAGCACATACTATTGACACAAAACAACAAATAACTATATAGATCTTTCTTAAAGGTCCATTCAACTTTGCAAATGCAAATTGACATTGGAGGGGAGTCGCAACATGAACGTATTCCTAGTCATCAATAAGCTTCACCTCCGTCCCACATATGCTAGAAGAGATAATCGTCGTTCTTCTCTTCCTCTACATCTTCTACTTCCCGCCTCTTCGCCAACCCGCTTCATTGGCGCCAACCAGCAGCACGTCAACATTAGTGTGTTCATTATCGACGCCTCATCTTCTGCTTTCTCATTCCTCGCCAATTTTACTTCTCGTTCCTACTTATTTCCTACAATACTCTTTTTCTTTCTTTCATTTTTCTCTTATTATTTGGAACACACTTTCTTTCTCCAACACTCTGCACCACTTGGTGGCTTTAGTTATGTTTCCTTCTTGTTCTTGAAACACTCTTCCTATTTATTATAGCATGAACCACCTGACCAGTGTTGTGTCGTGTTGTCCTCAACCCCGAACAACTGTCAGCATGTGGACATCCTGCAGAGCATAGACTTCATCCATCTTGGTGAACGCTAGGTCGCCCATGTCGCGAGCGCATGGTGGCCGTTATGCATGCTGGCAAGCGGTGCTCGGTGCTTGGCCATGTAGCTGAGAGCCCGTTGATCGTTCTTGCCCACAAGCGCTTTCAAAATGATTCGCCACAATCAACTGCTTGCTTAATTAATTAAGTATACAAAAAATTAACGACATATCTAATTCTCTGCATGCCTAATTAATTGCCAACTAAATCAATTAATTATCTCATTGATTGGAAAAAAATTCCTCTACTCCTAATTATTTATAGGCATAAAGAATTGTCTAACAAATTAATTAATTGCATTAATGACTCAATTTTTAAATTGATTATGTGCAAAAAATCCCTATTCAAATGGACCTAATTAATTGCATACGTAATTAAATGTCTAACTGATTAATTGCATCAATGGTCTGATTTCCAAATTGATTCAATGCTTGATTTCTAAATTATTTTCGCATGAATGGCTTCTAGAAACGATTATATATGACGACGACTACCAAGTAATGTAGGGCACATTCCCTTAACAAATTTTTTGACATTTAAATGGACATAACTGATTTGAGAATGTAGCCGTCTGGCTCTCTATTTGATTGACAAGAAATATAATATGACCGCGTCCACATGGCGGTCTGACGACCCGCCTCCCGCCACGGTCGTCCTCGATGTCGTGATCCATGCACTAGCATTCTCAAGCATCGCACCAGGATTAGGCCCAGCCACGACATCATCCATGGTGTCGTGCACGACGTCCCTCCCCAGGTGCGCGGATGCGTAAGCCCATAGAAAACTTGTGATTGTCAATTAATAGTAGAGATAATGATAATAATAAATGACATAGCGTGAGGGATTAACAATTTTTTATGAAGAAATATCTTATTTTATTATGGAAGGTTATCGAGAAATATTATGTCTGTCTTCTAGGGAAGTGATTTCACATATATGGTGTAATATTTGAATTCTTAATTACTTATTTTTACGTGATAGTATTAAATCGACACCTACCAAAGAAAGCACGAAACAAGATCCCCTTTAATAGGATTTGGTTTTTTAATGCGAGGGAGACAAAATCAATGGGAGGGGGTGGTGGGAGGTGCGACGAAGAAAAAATGTACGAAAATAAGCCATACCAGGCTACCAAGTGCATTAATGACTTGATTTTCAAATTGATTCGGTGCAAAAAAAGTCTATTTAAATGGACATAATTAATTGCATACGTAATTAACTGCCTAGCTAAATACATGAATGGTTTGATTTCCAAATTTATTTAGTGCTCGATTTCTAAAATATTTTTGCTTGAATGGCTGCTACAAACGACGATGACGACGACTACCGAGTAATGTAGGACACATTCCCTTACCGAATTTCTTGAAATTTAAATGAACACACTTGATTTGAGAATGTCGACTGTCTCACTCTTTGTTTGACTGACAAGAAATATAATATGACTGCGTCCACGTGGCGGTCTGACGACCCGCCTCCCGCCATGGTTGTCCTCGATGCCGTGATCCACGCCCTGGCATTCTCGAGCATTGCGCCAGTGTTAGGCCCAACCACGTGATCTTCCACGGTGTCGTGCGCGACGTCCCTCCACAGGGACACAAGGATGCGTATGCCCATATGAAACTTCTGATTGTCAAGCATAGCGTGCGGGATTAGTGATTTGTCATGAAGGAATATCTTATTTTTTTTGAAAGATGAGTGATAAAAATCTTATGTCTGTCTTTTAGGAAGGTGGTCTCACATATATTATGCAGTTTCTGAATTCTTAATTACTTATTGTTTACATGTTCGAATTGAATCAGCACCTACCAAAGGAAGCACGAAACTAGATCTCCCCTAAATGGGATTTGGTTTTTTAATGGGAGAGAGAAAACCAGTGGGAGGGGGTTATATCTGGCCATGGGCCGGGCCGGATCGGGCTTGGGCCGGGCCTAGAAAAGCCCATGGTAGAAAACTGAGGCCCAGGCCCTCCCAGGCCCTACCATCGGGCCTACTTTTCAAGCCCAAGCCCAGCACATCTGGTAAAAAGACCTAAAACCCCTTAGTCCTTAGGGCCGTGGGCCGGACCTCTTCCTTAAAATGCCAATATGCGAAGCCCAAGCCCGTCCAGGCCCTGCCGGTGGGCTCAAAACTCAGGCCCAAGCCCGGCCCACGGGCAAGCCCATCGGGCCTTGGCCCTGGATTTTTAGGGTCGGGCCTGAGATGAACGAAGTAAAACGGGACAAAAATAAATCATATTACCAACTAGAGTAGAGATTTTCAAGGATTCCAATGTATGAAGATTGTCGTGGAAACGTCACGATAGATGTCCTAGCAAAAGGACTTAGTCGTGGAGCCATCGCAACTAGAAAGCTTAAAGGCGTTAAAACGGGACAAAGGGCACGGGAGTTTATACTGGTTTGGCCCCTTGTGGTGATGGTAATGGCTTAATCCAGTTTGAGGTGGGATTGCTTATGTCTCGATTACCGGGGAGCGAATTCGCTTGACCTAGCTTTCAATCTGATCTTACTTGTCCTGAACCGCTGCCAGGTCGCCCCTTTATATACAGAGGTCGACGCCCAGCGGCTCACAGAGTCCCGACCGGCTCATAAACAGTGTCTGGCTCAGTGTCTATCTATTCCAGCTTTACAACACAAGTCATACACATATGGTGGTTTATCTCTACGGGCCTTAAGCCGCGTTTGGGCCTTGGGCCCTTAACTGAACCACCATCTTCAAGTATCGTCTTGGGCTTCATCTTACGAATCGCCATAGGTATAACCCGGCTCCTCCTGGGTGGGTCATACCTAGTAGTTATACTCCCAACATTAGGCCCCAGATTGATTTGAACTGGTTCATGCCAATCTTCAACACTTAGAAAAATCTTCTGCTCTTCATTGCGCGAGAGTTTATAACCTACCATGACGTCATCTTCTCGATCTATGATAACCCGCCATGACGTCAACTATCATTAATTCACACTTTATCAACATATCTCAATGGATCTTTATTTTAATACCCGTCCGAGAATCAAGGCGCCTGAACAGCTGGATAACCATGTTTTCAGCCTCCTCGTTTTTCATGCCCACTTATCAGTCCTTCCTTATAAATAGCCATGACTGGTCTTTCCTCATTCTCCCCTTTCCAGCGTCTTTTCCTCTCGCGACCTCTGCCGCTCGAGCTCCGCCGCCGCCGCCACAGAGCGCACCGCCGTCTTCGTCCTAGGCTGCTGCATCACCCCGAATCGAGCTAGAGAACGGCGACGACCCTCCACAGTAGATCTGCACCTATAAGTTTTTGCTTTCCCGCACCTCAGATCCGCATTAGGGTTTCTGAACTTCTCTGTGTTCTTCATAGTTCATCGTAATTCATCTTCAGTGCTCGCACCGTGAACCTCTTTGATCTGAAAAATGGCGTATAATCGATGCGGTAGTTGTTTTTGCTTTCACCTTTCATACCAGCAGATCCCCTTTCCTAGAAGAAAAGATCTTTTTAGAGCTTATGAACTCATCTGTACTGGGTTTTTTAGGTCTAGATTTATTTCCTTTTCCTGAACAGCCGTTGATCCAAAATAATAGTTGTAGCCTTTGAAACTTGTTTGTGTGACACTTAGCCAAAAACTGCATTTTGATAGATCCACCTAGCCATGGCGGCTCAAACCACCGGCTTAAATTGCAATGCTCAATAGATAACATCTGATTACCCATGGCGGCTTAAATAACTTGACTGCGCACGGTGGTTTAAATAACCTGACGTAATTAGTCATATACCATTAGGCCTCTTTATAAGCCGTCATTCCGAACACGTGTTGTAATACTTTTCCTCTGGCTTAAATTTGAACCGGTAAATTTTCTGTTTTTTAGGCTTCCTTCTTCAGAATGCTGCCCAAAACAATCACTTCGTGTAACTGGGTCAAATCTATCATCACGGAGAGTACACTTGACGATTTTGTGAAAACCGGCTATCTGCCTAAAAAGGATGTGATGTCGTACCGTGCTCCTGATCCAACAGAAGAAAAGCCTCAGCCCAAAGAGGGGGAAGTCATCGTTTTCACTGATCACATGAACAGGGGCTTTTTGCCACCCGGCTCAAAGTTCTTCAGAGACGTCCTGCACTTTTTTTACCTCCGTCCTCAAGACATCAGACCCAACTCCATGTCTAATATTTGCAACTTTCAAGTGTTCTATGAGGTGTATCTTGAAGAAGAGTCCAGCTTGCTGCTTTTCAGAGAGTTGTTTTATTTGAACCGCCAGAATGAATACTCCAACGGACCTAGTTTGGAACTCGGCGGGGTCTCAATCCAACGACGGAGAGACGCCATTTTTCCTTACACAAATCCACCAAGTCACCCCAAAGATTGGAACCAGACATGGTTCTATTGCCAAGACACTTCTCCGGCTGATGAGAACCCTCTGCCCGGCCTTCACGCACTATGCCTCGACTCCAATCATCCTCTTCCGGACAATTTGTCAAGTGCTGACCGCCAGAAGCTCGCTCCTACTATAGCTAAAGTCAAGGCTCTTTTAGGGAACGACTTAAATGACATTGACTTGGTCCGGTGCTGGGTCGCATGGCGGATCATCCCATTGAGCCATCGCTCCGGTTTAATGTGCACCTACACAGGCGACAAGAAGGATCCACTGTGCCACAGCCCTAACGATTTACCTGATGATGTTGTCAATGATATGACGAAGTCACTTTTGAATGAGAGCCTAGCAGATTGTTGCAAGGTGGGCTTAAGCCCTTTCTGCAAATTAACCCGGCTCCAGGGGTAAGCCGTCAAACTGAATTAATTTACCTTCATCCTTGATGTTTTGTATTTTACTCAAACCTTTGCTGATTTTCACAGATTGATGACAAATTTTGGAAAAAAAAGTATGATCATGAGACTGCAAAGAGAGCCAGGAATGCCAAGAAGGTCGCCAGGAGAGCCGCCGCCAAGAAAAGAGGAAAGAAGCCCATCGCTTCTGAATTGCTTCAACTGGAGGACTCCTCCGAGTCTGAGGTAGCCCTCGACTCTCTTAGCTCCTTTTTCAATCACCTTATTGACACTGATTATCATCAGGCTGACACGGGAACGAGTCAGGGAATGGAGGAAGAGGTCAATATTATTTCCTCCGACTTCGAGCCTTTGCCAAGACAAAAAATCTGAAGAGTAACCCGGAAAGTAAGATTTTTCACATCCCTTAGCTTATCAAGATCCTCACTTTCTTTTGAAGCGACAGATTCATGAGAGTCGGAGGCAGACCTGGACCAGCAAGGATGCGGAACTCTCCTCCGGCTTACCAAATACACCAAGGAAGCGCCGGAACGAGGTCACCTCTGACTTAAACCCTTTTTATCCTTTAGCGGGTCTTACTCGTCAACCACTCAACTCTTCTGATTTAAATTATCAGGAAACTTCACATTCTTCCGGCGACTCAATCCAGTCCAACATGCTGGCTTTTAAGACCACTCCAGGGTAATGACGATTTACTTATCCTGTAATCATTACAATCCTTTATACTTATACTGACCTTTTTGACCTTATGCAGCGGAAAAGCAAAGCCGAGCAAGAAGGTGAAGAAAAACAAATCGGTCGAAGAGCCGACCATCGATGAACCGGAGCTCCAGACCGCAACGCCTGAGGCCTTTGTTCCTGAACCACCAGTTGAGCCGGTTCATGACATGCCCACCATGACTGCTGACCCGCGTGTCGATCAAGCCGCCGACGGCTCTTAAAACCCTGAAGCTTCAAGCCCGGTTAAGCCAGTCGACTCACAAGATGTTGATGTGGAAATCACCAAGACCGGCTATACTGAGCCGGGGAGACCTACTGTGTTAGCCAAGTGTTCTGCCAAGGAAGAACACATTGAACGCCATAAAGTCAGATTTGATGTTGCTGACTATACTCAATTGAGTATTGGCGAAGTTTTCTTTGGTTATCTTAGCCAAGTGCACAGCAGCCGTGATCTTGAAGTTGACCTGGTGAAACAAATGCACCAGAAATTTGAGGTATAAATTCTTCCCTTCATTGAATTATCCTTACTATGCTAGCTCCCAAATCTACTGCTTATGATGAATATGTTGTAGATTTAGAACGAATTTATGAGCATCAGTAATATCCTTTGGTAGAATCCTTAAAAATCCGACTTAATCCGTAGTCCCCAAGGGCCGATTTAATCAGCATGAATGAGCCGGTCCTTCATATGCTTGTGTAGAAGACATTAGTTGTGTGGCTTTTAACAACAATATGCATTAGTCCCCAAGTGTCAAGTACTCTTGCTTGCAAAGTGCTTGGGACTTATTCTCATAAGCTGCCACTTAAAAAAAACTTTCGGTAGATATTAGCCCCCAAGTGCCAAGTGTTCTTGCTTGCAAAAGGCTTGGGACTTAATATTGTATCTAATATTCATGATTTTGACCCGGTATTTGTACAGACCACCACTGCTCAACTTCAATCAGAGTTGTCTGAATTGAAGAACCGCTTGGAGTCACAGGAGACTGAAACCCAAAGAGCAAATTCCAAATTTGAATTCAGTGTGTCTGAACAAGAGAAATTGAAGGACGAGTTTAAAGTTGAGAAAAAAGGCCTGGGCTGAAGAAAAAATTGCCTTAACCCGACGAGCTGAAAAAGCAGAGGCGGCTCTTGAAGAGGTGACCACTGAATTGTCCGGCTTAAAACGCCATGTGTCTCAGATGGTCTCAGCAATCTTTGGTAAGCCGCCCTACAAGTGTCAAGTGTTGAATCTTTCTGGTAATTTATATGAATTGTCATTTAACTCATCTGCTATTGCTATGCAGGCCCCAGGAGCACCAACCTTAACCAGGACATGTTGGTGAAGCTGAAGGCGGTTTACACGCTCGTAGAACAACTTTACACTGGAGCTCAGCGTGCCTTAGCCACAGTTGCCCTGTCAAACAAAGCCCCCACGCTCCTGGTTGATGTGCTAAAGAGGCTTTCTCTGCTGCCCCAACGGTTCAATGAATTAAGGCGATCATCTGCGAGAGCCGGAGCCGTGGCTGCCTTAAGCCGGGCCAAAGCATGGCTACCGGAATTAGACCCGGCCTACATCGCCATTGGGTATCCAAGCCTTAAGGAGGATGGCACTTCATTTGAACAGGAGGACTTCGCTGCTTGTGTGAAGGAAATACGCCCTGTGGCCACCCTGATTGCCGATGAGGCGGACCTCACCAACTACCATCCGGGTTATGACGCGGGAAATCATAGGATGCCGACACCCCGTTATAAAGTGACAAGCCTGATCCCCCCAATCTGTAAGCATACCTTCGCCCCTGAAGTTGACCCGTCGAGGCTAATTGATGATGAAGCTGAATTTGAAGCTTTGAATGGCATTGACTGGTCGTCATCAACCTTCCAGGACGGGGAACAGGACAAAGAATTGGAGAGGGTTAATCCAGAAGCATCAGGCCACCAAGAAAATTGATCCGCCAGGCGGGTCAAATTCGTAGCCTTCTGGTAAAAAACAGTTTTAATCATTTGGACTTGGGGAGTCATGTAATAGGGTAGAAATGACTTTGCTCTGTCGTGCCATCGTGCACATTTTGGTGCTCAACACTGCTAAGTAGACGTCTTATATTTGCCCTTATTGTACTTATTGTATGTTTTCCTTATGCATAAGAAAGTCCTTGAACTATCCTGCACCCAGAAATACATCACAAAAAACCCTTGGCGGTTGACCGCAGGGGCGGGTCATAATATCTTGCATATGACCATTAATGTGTAAAAAAGGAGTCACAGTGTTATGAAACATAACCATCGAAACATAACTATAATATCATACATGTGATATTGAATTTGCACTGACGGTTTATATGACCTGCACAGTAAGGTTGATAACCCAATCTTTAGAAGCCAAGACTTCCAAATGTTTGATGATTGTCATATGCTAGCGATTTATCGTCCAAAGCCAAGCCGGGTTAAATGGAAACCACATATATGTGCCTCAGATCTGAACAAAAATGTCTCAAGACAAATCAAAAAGATTGTTTTCAAAAAACTTAAGCCAAACAAATAGAAAAATCGAGGCTTCTGATTCGAATACGATCAGTAAGCCAGACCAAAAGGGGTTAAGCTAGGATTTGAATACGATCAAGAAGCCACATAATTGTTTTGGCATTGCGCCGATCAAGAGGGTACCGTCAGCTATGTTCTCTTTGGTTCGGATACGACCTATGTTTGAACAGGAAGCCCCCAAATGACCTTGAGACTTTTTTAACGACTCTGATTTGAATACAATCAAAGTCGGACCCAAAAGGGGTTAAGCTATGATTCAAATATGATCAAGAAGCCCCCTAGTGAGTTTGGCATTGCACCGATCAAGAGGGTACCGACAGCTATGTTCTCTTTGCTTCGAATATGACCTGTGTTTGAACAGGAAGCCCCCAAGTGACCATGAGGTTTAACAGCTATGATTCGAATTCGATCATGAGCCGGACCAAGAGGGGTTAAAGCTGTGATTCGAATACAATCCAGCCCCCAAATGATCAATTGTTTATTTATCAGCTATGATTCGGATACGATCAGGAAGCTGTGCCACAGGAGTTAAGATAGATTCGATACGATCAGCCCCCCCATTGGTCTTTGGACTTATGATAATGAAGACACATGATCATTGTGGATGAAAAGGACAGAGGTCCTGCTTTATTACTTGTCATAATATATACATTGTCAAAAATATGTACATCATAAGAGCAGGTGGCTCAAGTGTAGTAAGGCCGAAGATGAGCGATATTCCACGGCCGGCGGGTCTCCTCCTCTGACTTACGTGAGTATTTGTGCTCTAGAACATTCATAAGGTAGTATGACCCATTGTTCAAGTTCTTGCTGACCACAAAGGGCCCTTCCCAAGGTGGGGACAACGTGTGTGCATCAGTTTGATCCTGGATGAGCCGGAGCACCAAATCACCTTCTTGAAAGGTTCTGGACTTAACCCCGGCGGCTGTGATAATGGCGCGGGTCCTGTTGGTTAATTGCCGAGCAGGCTGCTGCCAAGTCACGCTTTTCATCTAATAGGTCAAGTGCATCCTGACGCGCTTGTTCATTATCAGCTTCAACGTAAGCCGCCACACGGCGCGAGTCATGACGGATGTCACTAGGGAGAACCGCCTCTACTCCATAAACCATGAAGAAAGGCGTGTAACCCGTAGACCTGTTGGGGGTAGTATTGATGCTCCATCTTACAGAAGGTAACTCCTCCACCCAACAACCCGGCGTCCGTTGCAAAGGAACCATAAGTCAGGGCTTGATGCCTTTCAAGATTTCCTCGTTAGCACTTTCAGCTTGACCATTGGATTAGGGGTGAGCTACCGATGAAACGTCAAGCCGAATATGCTCACATTGACAAAACTCCTCCATGGCGTCCTTGGATAGATTAGTGCCATTGTCAGTTATAATGTTGTATGGAAAGCCAAAACAAAAGATCACCTTTTCATGAGTTGAACCGCCATGGCTGCGTCACACTTACTAACTGGGTCTACCTCAACCCACTTTGTGAATTTGTCAACCGCCACCAAGAGGTGGGTCTTTTTATCTTTGGACCTTTTGAAAGGCCCAACCATGTCAAGTCCCCAGACTGCAAACGGACAAGTAATTGGAATTATCCGCAATTCTTGAGCCGGCACGTGAGCTCGTCATGAGAATTTCTGACAACCATCACATTTACTGACCAGATCCTCTGCATCAGCGTGAGCCGTCAGCCAATAAAATCCATGATGAAAAGCTTTGGCCACAAGAGACTTTGAACCGGCATGATGGCCACAATCACCTTGATGAATCTCACGGAGAATTTCTTGACCTTCCTTAGGAGAGATACAACGCTGGAACACCCCAGTGACACTGCGATGATGCAACTCACCATTGGCAAATGCCATTGACTTGGACCTCCGGGTTATCTGCCTAGCCAAGGTTTCATCCTCACGCAACTCGCCCCAGGTCATGTAAGCCAAATATGGCAATGTCCAATCTGGGATGACGTGAGGAGCCGCCACCAATTGTGCTTCCGAGTCAGGAACAACTAAGTCTTCCTCTGTAGGAACTTGACAGAAGGGTTATGTAGAATATCCAAGAAAGTGTTAAGCGGCACCGACTTACGCTGAGATCCCAGTCTGCTTAAAGCATTAGCCGCCTCATTCTTTCTATGATCAATGTGCTCCACTTGATAACCCTTGAAGTGTCCAACAATAGCATCAACTTCGCGGTGATAAGCCGCCATGAGGAGATCCTTGGAATCCCATTTGCCTGAGACTTGTTGAGCCACCAAATCTGAGTCGCCAAAGCACCTGACCCGGCTTAAGTTCATCTCCTTAGCCATCCAAAGACCATGAAGCAATGCCTCATACTCAGCTCATTGTTAGTACAAGGAAACATCAACCTTAGCACATAACAAAATTTGTCACCTCAAGGGGAAGCTAAAACAACTCCAGCCCCCGAGCGCTCCAATTGCTTGGACCCATCAAAGTGAATAGTCCAATATGTGTTGTACGGCTTCGCTTCAGGCATCTGTAGCTTTGTCCGATCGTTGATGAAATCCACCAGTGCTTAAGAATTGATAGCAGTGTGTGGCACATACTTTAAACCATGATGCCCAAGCTCAATGGCCCACTTGGCGACTCGTCCTCTGGCTTCTCTGTTTTAAATGATATCTCCTAAAGGAGCAGAACTGACCACAGTGATGGGATGACCCAGAAAATATTGCTTAAGTTTCCAGCTGGCCATGAACACCCCATAAACAAGCTTCTGCCAATGTGGATATCTCTACTTGGACTCAATAAGCACCTCACTGATGTAGTAAACTGACCGTTGAACCAAATATTCTTTGCCAGCCTCCTTGCGCTCCACCACAATGGCCACACTGACAGCACGTGTGTTAGCAGCCACATATAAAAATAATGACTCCTTGTCAATGGGAGCAACAAGGACCGGCGGCTCAGCTAGCTGCCTCTTCAAATCTTCAAATGCAGCGTTAGCAGCATCACTCTAGACAAAGTCATCTGTTTTCTTCATCATCTAATATAGCGGTATGGCCATCTCACCTAACCGGCTTACGAACCGGCTTAAGACAGCAATACGACCCGCCAAACGCTGAACATCATTGATACACCCCAGCTTAGCTAAGGAGGTGATGGCCTTGATCTTCTCCGGGTTAGCCTCAATGCCTCTGTTAGAAACCAGAAAACCCAAAAGCTTGCCTGCTGGCACTCCAAAAACGCACTTGGCCGGGTTAAGCATCATCTTGTAGACCCAAAGATCATCAAAGTTTTCCTTCAAATCATCTATCAATGTCTCCTTCTCTCTGGACTTCACCACAATGTCATCCACATAAGCATGAACATTGCGCCCAATCTAATTGTGAAGACAGTTCTGTACACATCGCTGATAAGTCGCCTGGGCACTCTTGAGCCCAAAAGGCATAGATACATAGCAGAAGGCTCCAAAAGGAGTAATGAAAGCCGTCTTCTCCTGGTCCTTAACTGCCATCTTGATCTGATGATAACCAGAATAAGCATCCAAAAACCTCAAACGCTCACAACCCGCTGTTGCATCAATGATTTGATCAATACGAGGGAGAGCAAAAGGATCAGCCGGACAAGCCTTGTTTAAGTTCGTGTAATCCACACACATACGCCAGGTGTCATTCTTCTTAAGTACTAGCATCGGGTTAGCCAACCACTCTGGATGAAAAACTTCAACAATGAACCCGGCCGCCAAGAGCCGGGCCACTTCCTCACGACTGGCCTTACGCCTCTCCTCATTGAACCGCCAAAGAAACTGCTTGAACGGCTTAAATTTTGGATCAATATTGAGAGTGTGCTTAGCGAGTTCTCTCGATACACCCGGCACGTCAGAAGGTTTCCATGCAAAGATGTCCCAGTTCTCACGGATGAACTGGATGAGCGCGCTTTCCTATTTGGGATGCACGTTAGCACTGATACTGGTCTGCTTAGATGAGTCGCGCGGAACAAAATCATCCAGCTTGGTTTCGTCGACCGATTTAAACTTCATCACCGGCTCGTGCTTTGTGGTTGGCTTTTTCAAAGACGTCATGTCCGCCGGGTTAACATTGTCCTTGTAAAACTTCAACTCCTCTGTTGCACAAACAGACTCAGCGTAAGCAGCATCGCCTTCCTTACATTCCAGGGCTATGTTCCGAGTCCCATGCATCGTGTTGGTTCCCTTAGGACCCGACATCTTGAGCTGCAGATAAACATAACACGGCCATGCCATGAACTTTGCATAAGCCGACTGTCCAAACAGAGCGTGATACGGGCTTTTGATTTTGACCACTTCAGAAGTTAACTTCTCATCCCTAGAATCATGCTCATCCCCAAAGGCCATTTTCAGCTCAATCTTACCCACTGGGTACGCCGACTTACCGGGCACCACTCCATGGAAAACAATGTTGGACATCTTAAGATTTTTATCAGTCAACCCCATGCGACGGAAAGTCTCATAATAGAGGATATTGATGCTACTGCCTCCATCCATGAGCACTTTAGTGAATTTATATCCACCAATCTGAGGTGCCACTACCAAAGCCAAGTGACTCGGATTGTCAACCCGGGGAGGGTGATCCTCCCTATTCCACAGAATAGGCTGCTCAGACCATCTCAAGTAACGAGGAACTGCCGGCTCAACAGGGTTCACAACCCTCTTATGAAGCTTCTGGTCCCGTTTGCACAAACTGGTGGTAAACACATGATACTATCCACTATTCAGCTACTTTGGGTTACTCTGATATCCAGGTTGTTGCTGCTGCTGACCTCCCTGGCCAGATTGCTGATTATAACCACCCTGATTACTTTGAGAGCCTTGAAACTTGGAATTAGAACCGCCATCTCCATAACCCGGGCCATGAAAACCGTCGCCGCCTGAGCCGCTGCCCGGTCCATGATTGCTATCAAACATGTTAGAGTTCTTGAAAGCCTTCATGATCGTACAATCCTTCCACATGTGAGTGGCCGGTTTCTGCTGAGTGCCATGCCTTGGACAGGGCTCATTTAGCAACTTCTCAAGAGTGAGACCTGACCCGCCGGACCAAGGAGGCGGCCTCCCCTTACATCGTTGATTCTTGCCCTGCGCATTGGTGTTAGCCACAAACTCCAAGCTACCATGAGCCTTACGTTTATTATTGCCCCCTTGATTCGCCGGGTTATGCTGAGGGCCCTTAGTGTTGCCGTTCTTCTTTCCCTTCCCTGTCTTCTCATCGTCACACTCGGGATCCTTGGTACTATCAGAGTCGGCATATTTGACTAGAGCCGCCATCAGCTGGCCCACGTCATTACAATCGCGCTTGAGCCGCCCCAGCTTCTATTTCAGAGGCTCAAAACGGCAAATTTTCTCCAACACTAAGACTGCAGAGCCGGCGTCCATCTTATCTGATGAGTGTATGATTGCTTTGACCCGGCGCACCCAATTGGTCGTGGATTCACCCTCCTCTTGCTTGCAATTAGTTAAGTCCGCAATCGACATGGGTTGCTTGCAACTGCCTTTAAAGTTTTGAATAAACCGGGCTTTTAACTCTACCCATGAACTTATGGAATTAGGCGGCAACCCCTTCAACCAAGTACGGGCCATTCCATCCAGCATCATGGTGAAGTACTTGGCAAACTCCAGCAGCTCCATGGCCATCTCATAGCTTTCAATCCACGCCTGAGGGGGCAAGTCGGCCATATAATTGGGCACCTTTCGGGGCCCCTTGAAATCCTTGGGCAAACGTACATTACGCAGAGCCGGTACCAAACAAGGTATGCCCGTAGTCCTAGAAGTCACGCCTGCCTCAATTGAGGTCGTCGGATAAACCGGAAAGGACTGGTAAGCCACCTGATGAGCCGCCTACTGAGCCACATGCTCAGCTTCTTGGTGTATCCTGTCCTGATCAACCAAATTAGGAATTCCATCACGCGCCGGGTCATGCCCACGCGGCTGGTCTCGGCGCTGGGCATTGCTTGAAACAGCCGGTGAGTCCATGTGCCTGCTATAGCTCCGGCTCCGGCTTGGGCGGGGGGTCGAATGAATCTTGTCTCGACTATAAGAATATGCCTCCTGATGTGCCAGAGCTGTCTGAAGAAGTTCTCTGACCCTTCGTGTTTCAACTGCTGTCAGAGAGTCGCCATGCACCGGGAGAGCCGCCAATCGTGTCGCCGCAGCGATCAAGTTCTCGAGAGGGTTAGAATAATGACCCAGCGGTGTCGGTACATGGGGAGGTGGACCGACATTCAGACGAGGGGGTTCCATCACACGTGGCTGAAGCGGCGTTCCAGCCCCGAGCGTTGCAACCTGGTTTACCTCTGGTGGGTTACTAGGCCCTGCACCGGGTGTGTGGAAGAGGTTTCTAGGATCATAAACCGGAGGCAGACGGGATTGAGCCTTCTAGTGCCTTCTCCTCATGATCTCATTTGACGCGTTCTGATCCATCGTAAGTTGGAAAGCCTCTGATTGAATCTGATGGGCCCGAGCATCCAAAGCCGCCCGCTCCGCGGCCATCCTGATGTCTTCTGCCGCCGGGTCCTGCTTGCTTGTGCTACCTCCTCACGGTAACTGCGCACTTCCGCATCATGTTGAGCTTGATCCACCGGATTACCACGGCGGTTAACAGAGCTGTATCTTATCATTAAAGCCATCAGGACCTAAGCCGGCGGGCGCACAGGGCCCCTGCCCCGGCTGCTGTCACCGGCTGGCTGAACCAAAAGTAATTGCTGCTCGCACTCCGTAGAGTTCTGCCCGGGTGTGTGCCAGTCCCATGAAGATCCCGACTCTGTTCCGGAGGCTCAAATGGGTTCCTGAATACTGTTGCCATCGGAACAGCCCCACAAGCGCCGCCACCTGCAGTTGATACAGCGAATCCATCTCCCCAGTGGACGACTCACCCATCAGAGTAGATGGCCGTCTCACACGCCAGACATAGATCCTTCAGAAATTCCCCTCCATGGACGCATCCACGAAGGAACGCTTCACGGCGGGCTGAGCTTGGGTTGGTCTCGCACGCTGAGCCATCTCGATGATGTCGATGCAGATGTCCGGCTCAGGGCCCGACTCGCCGATCTTGCCGATGAAGACGTGGATTCCGCCGAAGAGGACCCGGTACCCCTACTCAATTGAGCCAGCGTCGGGACCCCAGCCCACATCGTCAATGTAGAACTTGCCGACACGACTCTTGGTCATCCAGCCCACAGCGTATCCCTTGAGCCTTTCGAAGCAGCCCTTCAAGAACTCAAATCCACCGTGCGCATGCCCCACGGTGGGCGCCAACTGTCGTGGAAATTTCACGGCAGATGTCCTAGCAAAAGGACTTAGTCGTGGAGCCATCACAACTAGGAAGCTTAAAGGGGTTAAAATGGGACAAAGGACACATGAGTTTATACTGGTTTGGCCCCTTGCGGTGAAGGTAATGGCTTAATCCAGTTTGAGGTGGGATTGCGTATGTCTCGATTACCAGGGAACGAATTCGCTTGACCTAGCTTTCGATCTGATCTTACTTGTCCTGAACTTCCGCCGGGTCGCCCCTTTATATACACAGGTCGACGCCCAGTGGCTCACAGAGTCCCGGCCGGCTCATAAACAGTGTCCGGCTTGGTATCTATCTATTCCTGCCTTACAATACAAGTCATACACATATGGCCCAGTGGCTCACAGAGTCCCGGCCTTTGGGACTTGGGCCCTTAACTGAACCGCCATCTTCAAGTATCGTCTTGGGCTTCATATTATGAATCGCCATAGGTGTAACCCGGCTCCTCCCGGGCGGGTCATACCTAATAGTTATATCTCCAACAAAGATGCTTTCCAGATATCCATTTGTACACGGAAAAAAATTAACCAGGAACTAAGGTGATTTGAGGCAGGCCACTTTGACTCGAAAATGATTGGGAACAAAGCGCCAAACAAGGTGACGGGATGCTTTAATATCGCCCTATTGGCCAAACAATCTTGGCGTTTAATTGATAACCCTGATTCCCTTTGTGATGTGATTTTGAAGGCTAAATACTTTCTGGATGGTGATCTCTTGAAGGCTACTCTAAAAACAAAGCTTCTTATACCTGGCAGAGTATTATGGCAGGAGTAGAGGGAACAATTTGGGAGGATGCTTGGGTTCCTCACTCTCCATCTAAAAAGGTAATCACGGTTAGAGGGAATAATTTGCACTCTCGGGTCTCTAACTTGATTGACCTGGCATCTGGAGATTGGATATACAGATTGTGAACCAAACTTTCTGGCAAGTGGATGCCCAGAGAATTCTCGCCATCCCTCTTCCGGTTCATGGAATTTCAGACTTTGTGGCTTGGAGTCTGACTAAAACTGGGGTGTTCTCTATACGGTCTGCATACCATCCGGAGTGGGACTTCCAGTATGGACATAGGCTCCAAAATAGTGTTAGCACATCGATTCCAGAAGATACTTGGGGGTCGGTCTGGAATTTGTTGTGCCCATCAAAGATCAAGATTATTCATTTGGAGAGTGTTACACAGTGCTATACCTTGCCGCTCAATACTTGCAAATAAGCACATGAAGGTTAAAGATCATTGTCCGGCTTGTAATTTGGGGCCAGATAACATCCGTCATTTGCTGTTTGAGTGCCCCAAGGCTGTTGAGGTATGGAAGCTCCTAGGAATATATGATGTTATTAAAAAGGCAATTGCGGCTGATAGGGCAGGAGAGGTTGTTTTGGAGCATATACTCTTTCTTCCAGAGAATGAGGTTCTTGTGTTGGGACTACCAAAGCTGAGAGAAATGGTGGCTACTGCAGCTTGGTATTTATGGTTCGAGTATCTAAAGTTAACGCATGGAGAAACAGTTCAGAATGCAGCTCAAATTAGCTTAGCAGTGAGGGGGCTTGCGGCTAATTTTATACTCTCGTTCAGCCCAAAAGTGAAAATGAAACCCAATGGGTGGATGAGGCCAAGGCTCGGCTATGCAAAGTTGATTGTTGATGCAAGTTTCGATGTTGATTCACTTGCAGGTTCAGTTGGAGCAGTACTACGAGACCACACCGGAAAATTCTTGGCTGCTGCTAATGAAAGGATTGAAATATGTCTTGATTCTTTCACTGCTGAAGCTATAGCAGTTAGATTTGGTATAAATCTGGCCCGTACAATTGGCTGCAACAAGATTGAGATCAACTCGGACAGTTTCGAGGTGATCTCAGCGTTGAAGGAGGGCTACTCTTCTTCAGTAGCAAGTGCTATTTTTGACGACGGCTATTTTATGTCTTTAGATTTTAATCATGTCATCTATGAGCATTGTAATAGAGAGAACAATATGGTGGCTCATGAATTGGCTAGAATAGCTAGTTTCTCCCCTCCTAGTATTTGGTTGGAATCACCTCCTGTTGAGGTGATACCTTTGATTATAAGTGACACAACCCTTGTGACAATTGAATAAAGGAGGATGATGTTTATAAAAAAAAGGTGACGGGATGCCGGGTCCCGATCATCAACTTTCTTCCAGTGCCCCATATGTCCAGCCACGTGCTATGGTGTTAAACCACCCGAGCTCTCAATTATTTTCCACTTATTTGCTGCACATGGATGTTAGCGTTTGTCACGACAGGAAGAGACACGGAAGTACGCCGCCGGTATCGCTCATCAAAACGAAAAGGAAAAGGGGTCAATAGAACAAGAGGTCAAATTTTATTTCACTTTTCATTTTGAGAAGCCAGATGCTCTCTTCGCGTGTGTGTGCGCGTGTAATACAAAGTTATCTCTTAAAAATAAGTCCATGTTCTCCATTCCATAATTAGCGCATATAGATTTTTTTAAAAAGTTAAATTTTAGAAATTTTGACCAAGTTTATAGAGAAAAACTATTTAAATATGCAATACCAAATATATACAATATGAAAGTACATCATGTGATATATCTAATGATACGTATTTGATACTCTAGTTGTATATGTTTTTCTCCAAAATTTGATCAACGTTTGTAAATTTTGACTTAAAAAAACTATACACACTATATTGTGGAACGGAGTGAGTACATGTGAAAGGATCGATATAGTTGACTAGAGGGGGGGGGGGTGAATAGGCAACTAACAATTTTTAGCTTTTCTTTACCAATTTAAACTTCGCATCAAACTAGGTTGTCTAGATATGCAACTAGATGAGCAACCTATATGATGCAACAACAACAAGCACACAAGCAAGCAAAGGATACAACACAATACAAGCTTGCACAAGTAAAGGTATGAGGTAACCAAGAGTGGAGCCGGTTAGCACGAGGATGTGTTACCGAAGTTCCTTCCTTTCAAGGGGAAGTACGTCTTCGTTGGAGCGGTGTGGAGGCATAATGCTCCCCAAGAAGCCACTAGGGCCATCGTATTCTCCTCACGCCTTCACACAATGCGAGATGCCGTGATTCCACTATTGGTGCCCTTGGAGGCGGCGACCGGACATTTATAAACAAGGTTGGGGCAATCTCCACAACTTAATTGGAGGCTCCCAACGACACAAAGAAGCTTCACCACAATGGAATATGGCTCCGCGGTGGACTCAACCGTCTAGGATGCTCAAACACCCAAGAGTAACAAAATCCGCAAGGGATTAGTGGGGGGAATCAAATTTCTCTTGGTGGAAGTGTAGATCAGAGCCTTCTCAACCAATCCCTAAAGAATCAACAAGTTTGATTGGCTAGTGAGAGAGATCTGGCGAAAATGGAGCTTAGAGCAACAATGGAGCTTGGAGATGGAAGAGGTAGTCAACTTGGAGAAGAAGACTCCCCTTTTATAGTGAAAGAACAAATCCAACCGTTATCCACCAACTCACCCTGCGACACGCGGTATTACCGCACCATACAAGCGGTACTACCGTGATGGACTGTGGTAGTACCGCTGGCGCGGCAGGGGCCGCTAGAATCAGTCCTAATGCGCTATGGCAGGGAGCGGTAGAACCGCTGGCACGGTACTATCGCACCCCCTTGCGGTACTACCGCAAGGCAGGAATCGTATAGGTTGGGAAGGCACAGACATATAAAAATACATCCGTGACTACTTCCGTTGAGTTTTGATCTATGCAAAAATCGGACACGATACTACTGCAAGTCTAGAGCGGTACTACCGCATAGGGCACGGATGTAAAAAATTACATCCGCCTCTACTTCCGCTCATGTTGCTGAGCCTGGCCAGAGCCCACGGTACTACCGCGTCCATGGAGCGGTACTACCGCGTAGGGCGCGGATGTAAAAAATTACATCCGCCCCTACTACCGCTCGAGCAGCTGCGCCTGGCCTGAGGCCACGGTACTACCGTTCCCAAGGAGTTGTACTATCATGAGCACCTGCAGTACTACCGCGTCCGGGGCCGGTACTACCGCATGCCCCAGTTCAGCGACACTAGGAGTCCTTCATTTTGCAGAGACGGAGAGACGGAGTATGCTCCAAAGAGCCAAAGGAAAGGTGGTGCAAAAAGGAACAGACGTGCACGTGTTGATTCCACCCAAACCTTTTCAACGCGGACTCCTTCTTAATAGTACGGCTTTCCTACGACTCAAATCCACCAAAAAGAAACGAAGAGAAACGCTGTCTTCAATAGTCTTCGAGGGACACCAAATCGTCTTGTGCCTAGACATGATATATCTGAAATGCTCAATGCACACGATTAGTCCGCAAATGCATTGTCATCAATCACCAAAACTACTAAGGTATAAATATTCCCTTACAACATGTTTTAAGGGTGTGTCTAGGTCCGAGTCCACCGAGACTTAACCAAGTCTCAATCAAGGATATAGTATATAGTACTCCAAGAAAAGAAAAGAAAAAACTGAGAATAAAATTTTGTATGAATCTCCAAGAAATAACAAAGGAATATCATATCGACTGAGACATATCGAAGTCTCAATCGACCAAGACTTAGCAAAATTGATGTTTTTAATATATTTTGACGTTTTCAAATGCTTGATGTTCAAAGAGGCCCTTGTATGGACCTGTCTGTCTCCTTGCTTGGTTACGTGCGTCTAGCGTGTAGTAGAAAGAATGAAATGCATATGAGAGCACGTAAGACAAGGGAGAGGACTAGACTAGTTTAGCACAAGATCTCGAACTAGTCAGTAATGCATATGGGTTCCCTGGTCCCTTGTCCTGGCAGGATTCGAGCATGCCATGTTCGCATGCACAGTTCCCATCTTAATTTAGCTTTTGAGTTCTTCAGTGCCTTTTCGCATGTTCCTCAAAGGATGGATCATCTTCGGATCAGCCCGTATATCTCCCAAAAAGCCTCCGTGCGTACATCTTGGAAATTAAACCTGGTATGGTGTACATTGTTAGATAATAACGAGAAATAAACGAGACAGAGAGACACGGAGATTTTTTACGTGGAAACCCTTGCGGGAGAAAACCACGGACGCACGAAGGCACAATCACTATGAGGAGTATTACAAGCACGAGACGACAGACCGTCTGAGGTGCGACTCCATGGGGTATATAAGAGGGCAATACATGAGAGTCCTTGGAGGACAAGTAAACGAGTTGTACTCGTATGCGTCGACGTCAATGCAAAGACCCACACCGGTTGTACTACGTCTTGTCCAACATGGTATAATTTGGATCACAATTTAACAATCTCCATCTTGATTCAAATTCCCTCAAGTAGTCGAAGAAAGTAGACAACTCCATCTAAATCAGCATAAACATCTTGTGCGTCAAAGTCCATAGGACTAGTGAGAGATACCAACTAAGACTGTGCAAAGCTTAAACTTATTGGTAGGAACTGGCTTTGTCATCATATCAGCAGAATTATCATGAGTACTTATCTTGCATACCTTCAAATCACCTTCAGCAACAACATCTCGAATATAGTGAAATCTAACATCAATGTGCTTTGTCCTCTCATGATACATTGGATTCTTTGTAAGATATATGGCACTTTGACTGTCAGAAAATATGGTAGGGCAAGATGAATCTCCACAAAGCTCAGTGTACAAACAGCTCAGTGTACAAACCTCTCAACCAGATAGCTTCTTTGCATGCCTCAGAAATAGCCATATACTCGGCATCAGTAGTGGAACAAGCCACAATAGATTGCAAAGTTGCTCTCCAACTCACAGCACAACCACCAATGGTGAAAACATAACCTATGAGTGATCTTCTCTTATCCAAATCACCAGCAAAATCAGAATCAACAAAACCAAAAAGTCCATCTCTAGTTTTCCCAAACTGTAAATAAGCATTAGAAGTACCACGCAGGTATATGAAAATCCATTGAATTGCTCTCGAATGCTCTTTTCCAGGATTAGCCATGTATCTACTGACAACACTCAACGCATATGATAAATTCGGACGAGAACAAACCATGGCATACATAAGTGAACCACCGGCACTTGAATAGGGAACCCTATACATGTACTCAATATCTGCATCTAACTTAGGACATAAAGCTGATGATAATTTGAAGTATGTAGCTAACGGTGTACTCACCGGCTTGGCATTATGCATATTAAAACGACGAATAACTTTATCAATATATCCTTCTGACTTAAATATACTTTTCCAGACGGTCTATCTCTAGATATTTCCATGCCAAGTATTTTCAAGTATTTTCTTTGCTGCACCCAAATCCTTCATCTCAAATACGTTACTCAATTGCTTCTTTAGTTCATTAATCTCTGACATACTCTTTGCAGCAATAAGCATATCATCAACATAAAGGAGCAAATAAATAGTTGAACCGCTGACAGTTTTCAAATAAATACAACTATCATAATTACACCTTTTGAAACCTTGAGAGAGCATAAAGGTGTCAAATCTCTTGTACCACTGTCTAGGGGATTGCTTCAATCCATAAAGAGATTTCTTTAACTTACAGACAAGCTTTTTTTTCCAGGAATAACAAAACCTTCAGGTTGTTCCATATAAATATCCTCTTCTAATTCTCCATATAAAAATGCAGTTTTAACATCCAATTGTTCGAGCTCAAGATCATGCATGGCAACAATACTGAGTAAAGTGCGAATAGAGCAATGCTTCACAACAGGAGAAAAGACTTCGTTATAGTCAATACCTGGAATCTAACTGTAACCTTTAGCAACTAACCTTGCTTTATATCTTGTCTCATCATTAGGAGAAACACCTTCTTTCCTCTTGAAAACCCACTTGCAACGAATAGGTTTATTCTCTCTAGGCAATTTTACTAAATCCCAAGTGCCATTCTTTTCAATTGATTCCAGCTCATCATGCATAGCGGTCATCCACTTATTACTGTCACCAGAAATAATAGCCCCGGAATATGAAGAAGGCTCAGAATTACCTTCAATTTTCTCTGCAACAGATAAAGCAAAAGAAACAATATTGCACTCTTCAATTAACCTGTCAGGTTTATTAATACCCCGTCTAACTCTGTCATGTGCAAGATTCCAACTGGGTGGAACAATAGGCTGATTTGGAGTGGGAGTGACATGTTCATCATCAACGACGGGTTCAACATGTGCAACAATTTCATTACCAGATGTATCACCTGAATCAATAACATGCTCCACCTGAACAGTAGGCTGCTGAATAGTAGGCTGTTGTTCACTCTCAACAGGAACATTAGTAGATGAAACATTATGTAACATAGCAGTTTCATTAAAGATAACATTTATGCTAATAACAACCTTCTGGGTTTCAGGATTCCACAATTTAAAACCTTTAACACCAGATTTATAACCAAGAAAGATGCACTTAACAGCCCTAGGCTCCAACTTTCCATTATCAACATGAACATAAGTAGTGCAACCAAAACTCTCAACTGTGAATAATCAGCAGGTGAACCAGACCATACCTCAATTGGAGTTTTCTTATTAAGAGCAATAGATGGTGAACGATTAATGAGATAATAAGCAGTGGAAGCGGCCTCAGCCCAAAAACGCCTATGCAAACCTGCATTGGATAACATGCAACGGGCTCTGGAAATAATGGCCCTGTTCATACGCTCAGCAATACCGTTTTGTTGAGGAGTATAAGGAACGATGTAATATCTGACAATGCCTTCAGACTTGCAATAATTCTTAAATTGCTTAGAACATAATTCTATACCATTATCAGTGCGAAGTATTTTTACCTTCTTTTCAGTTTGTCTCTCAATCATAATATTCCACTCCTTAAATGCTGAGAATGCTTCATATTTATGCTTCAAGAAATAAGGCCAAACTTTTCTCAAATAATCATCGATAATAGTCAGCATGTAACTTGCACTACCTAGTGACTTCTTGCGAGATGGTCCCCATAAATCAGAATGAACATAATCAAGAATACCTTCAGTTGTATGGGTCGAAGTATTGAACTTCACCCTCTTGTGCTTGCCGAAGATACAATGCTCATAGAATTTCAATTTACCAGGTTCATATCCATCAAGGAGACCTCTCTTATTTAACTCTCCTAAACCAAGTTCACTCATATGTCCAAGACGCATATGCCAAAGGTTAGCAGCATCACAATCAAAATTCTTTGAAACAAGTGGAGTAGCGTTACCTGAAACTGTAGAACCCCGAAGGTAATAAAGACCATTGGTCGAACTTAAATCACCCATCACAATAAGGGAACCTTTGGTGACTTTCAAAACACTATCTCCACCTGAATACTTGTATCCCTTTGCATCAAGGGCACTCATAGAAATAAGATTTCTCTTCATCTTCGGAATATACCGAACATGTGTCAAAATTCTGATTATGCCATCAAACATCTTGATTCGAATAGAACCTATGCCTTTAATCTTGCATGGTGAATTATCAAAACCCAAAACGGAACCAGCAGAAGTAGTAGAATCAAAAGTATTAAACCAATCTCTATGTGGACACATATGAAAAGTGCATGCAGTGTCAAGTACCCACTCATCATTGGTCTCAGCACATCCAGCAATAACGACAAGAGCATCATCGGAACTATCATCACGAGCAATGTTAGAAGAATTTTCACCTTGTTTGTTACCTTTCCTCTTTTCCTTGTTCTGCAACTTGAAACACTCAGAGATGTCATGCCCGTCTCTCCTGCAATACCTGCAATACTTCTTGTCTCTGGATTGCGACCGGCCCGTGTTGCCGTTCTTACTTTTGCCTCTGTTTCCATTATGTCAGTTCTTCTCCTTTGTCCTGCCACGAACAGATAATCCCTCGGCTTGGGATGAACTTGAATCATCATGAGGCACCATTAATTTCATCTTCTCCTTAGAGTTCAAAGCTTCATAAACTTCATTAAGCGTGAGAGTATCACGACTGTATAATATGGTGTCTCAAAAATTGGTATAAGAACTTGGCAGTGAACAAAGTAACATTAAATCAGTATCTTCCTCTTCATACTTAACCTCCATTGCAGCTAGATCGGATATGATCTCTTTAAATTCTGAAATATGATTCAAAACATTACCTCCCTCGGGTAACCTATGCAGGAATAATTTTTGCTTCAAACGCATCTTGCTGGTGAGATCTTTAGTCATACAAATCCCTTCCAACTTTAACCATAGAGCGGCGGCAGTTTTCTCGCTCAAAACTTTCTGCAAAATATTATTATGCAAATGGAGTTGAATTTGTGACAAAGCCTTACAATCAATTATTTTCTCCTCACCAGTCCAGTCCTGAATTC
Organism: Triticum aestivum; assembly: GCF_018294505.1. Classification (NCBI taxonomy): domain Eukaryota; kingdom Viridiplantae; phylum Streptophyta; class Magnoliopsida; order Poales; family Poaceae; genus Triticum; species Triticum aestivum. The sequence goes on along the minus strand of NC_057810.1, from coordinate 132,775,067 downwards.
TATTCTTCCCAAAACTATCTAGTGCTTCATCATAGTCGGAGTGTACCAACAACGCCCACATCTTGATTTTCCATAGGGTAAACCTAGTGTCACGGTCCAGCAGCGGAATATCGTACTTCATGGATGCCACGAGTCGATAAAACTGTGCACAAACTGGTAAAAAAAATTCTTGACAGAATTAAATATGTGGAGCAAACGGAGCAAGGAACAGTAGCACCTGGATATATTATACGGGTGATGAACGTAGCACTTGAAGATGAAAAACAAGGGCCGAACTAGTACTCTGTACTAGTACTAGTAGTCGCTTCACGTGAGGCTGGTCGTAATGGTAGTATCATAGCTAGTATCATGCATGCCAACTAGGCAATTTTGATGAGGTGTCATAGCATTAAATGAAGAAAGAGAGGGTGTAGTATCATATCATGATATTGTATCATAATAAATGCTATGCTACTTTGTGTCATGCATGGTACTCCCTCCGTTCCTAAATGTAAGTCTTTTTAGAGATTCCACTACAAACTACATACGAATGTATATAGACATATTTTTGAGTATAGGTTCACTCATTTTGCTCCGTATGTAGACCACAGTGGAATCTCTAAAAAGACTTATATTTAGGAACGAAGGGAGTAATAAACAGAATACTACATGATACTAAAATATGATACTATGCATTAGGAAGGTAGTATCATACACTAGTATCATATGCATGATACTAGTATATGATACTCCCCATTACAACCAGCCTCAGGAGGAGTAGAAATCAATCAGATCTCGATTTGCGTGCGTGTAGCACTACTCCCTCCGTCTAGGTGTGTCAGTCATCTTACGAAAACCAAATAATCCCAAAACACTTAGACGCGGTGCATTAAATTCTACCTCGTTTCTTGTTTCTTGACATATCAACCAATAAGAGATGTGGGGTGTGCATGATTTTAATGACTTGAGACTACCAAATACGACATGCAGTGGTTAGTTCATTGCATGCGATGCTATTAATTAGCAAATGAACATTAAGTTCTCTCATTTTCTCCTCCTCCTTGGTCACGATACACAACCTAAGATGACTTACTCACCTAGACGGAGGGAGTAGTACTCACCACCGTCCACCGATGTGGATTTGGTCTTCACGTGGAGGAAGTGGCGGCTGGCAAATCTGCTATTGCAGCGGAAACCGTGGCTGCCTCGGTACTTGATCCCTGGTCCTGCAGCAGCACGCGGCTGGGCGGAGCAGACAACAACACTCCAGGCTCGGGCGGAACGAACTCCAGTTGGCTCGAACACGGATTAATTTTTCTCGATCTCGGCGACTGGCGGCGGCGCACGGACGTGCGACCCTAATCTTCTCTCGGACTCAAATCTCGTATCTAAAACTTGGCTTTGTATATCACTTGTTAGATAATAACGAAAAATAAAAATGAGACAGAGAGACACAGAGATTTTTTACGTGGAAACCTTTGTGGGAGAAAACCACGGACGCACGAAGCCGCAATCACTATGAAAAAAAGTATTACAAGCACGAGACGACAGACCATCTGAGATGCGACTACATGGGGTATATAAGAAGGCAATATATGAGAGTCCTTGGAGGACAAGTAAATGAGTTGTACTCGTACGCGTTGACGTCAACGCAAAGACCCACACCAGTTGTACTACGTCTAGTCCAACATGGTATAATTTGAATCACAATTTAACATACATGTTGACCCGACGACAAACATTTTGGCTTTCGATGACGATCTAACTCAATCTCATTATTATTTACTGGAATGTAGTCGCCATTGAGCGTCCGGAACGCGAGGTCGAATTGGACTAAGTCTAAGGGTGACGACGTGATTTGATATTACAGACGAGTCGCTCTTGATGAAGAAGAAACGGTGGCTTGAGCTTATGCTTAAGCCTTGTGCAAGCACTAGAGCTTTTGACGTCGCGGTGGTTTGTCCGAGCTGATGCCGATGAGACCTTGTTATGGCATGTACAATGCATAGCCTCAGGATGATGTCTCACATGTCATGTATGATTGGATAACAGATAAAGTAGGTTCGGATAGGGAAGCAGGATCCTCTACAGGAGGCGGGTGCTTGAAGAGAAAAGGCGTGCTCCTGTGTCAAAAGCTGAAAAGATTGAAGTGAAAAATAAAGATATATGTGTACTAGAGTCTTTATTTTCTATTTCTTAAGAGGTCACTAATGATAGCTTGCATTAGGGAGAAAATAAATGAATATAGATGCATCAAACTACTTTTTATTACGGGGCATCTCTATCCATATGTCACCATTGTACATGTCCTTAGTTGCTCTCGAAGGGTTGATCTTCATCATCTTCATCATCACGCAGTAACCACTACTTCTGCACTGGTTGGAGGCTACGGCCACTCGGACACGGTCATCGCTCATCCATCAATCCATCGTCCGTTTCCTGACGATGCACACCACGACACCCGACCATACATAAAAGGCAACGGCTACGGTACGATCATGTCCCACTTTTAGTGGCAAACCTATTCTCTAGTTGAGCTAGAAAGTGGGCTAGCTTAGCCAGAACAGGGTCCGGTAGCTGCCCCGTCCACGTCGGTTCAACGATCAAAGCTACTGGTAACTGCGACTTGGGCCGTCATTTCGTGCCCCGATTCGCTCAGGGATGAGCTAGCAAGTTTCACGCATCTCAGTCGATCGATGTGGATTGCGTCGCACGTGGACGAGACAAAAACACGAGAAGAAACAGGGAAACTCAGAAGCAGGGATGGGTAGTTGGATCCTATAAAACGTACTGCTCACGCTAGCCATCGTACTAGTATTGGTCACATTCTACGTTCAAAAAGATGAGGAATTGTCTCCGACGGGAACGTCATTTTTTTTTTTGAGGGTGACGGGAACGTCATTTTTTGTGTTTAATGTGCTGAAAACACCATCTTCTGCCGGCGAAAACGAGTCGCGGAAAGGAATACCGACATCCTCGCACCGATGTACATCATTTCCCAAAAGAATGACAATCACGTCTTGCTCAGTCGATCACTCGAACCATACTACGCAGATGGCCGTTGACATTTTTGTGTTTATTTTGTTGAATCATAGATGATTTGCAAGTGCACTCGTATATCTACTGTGTTCGTATTCTTGCACTAATATGCAGTAGCTTAGAACAAAAACACTCCCTCTGTTCCTAAATACGAACCGAGGTAGTATAATTAAATTTCGAGATAGGCAATGAATCGCGTTCTCAACTCTCAATGGTGTGTTTTTCACGAGTTATTTACACAAAACCGCCACACTTAAGGTTAGGGTAACAACTTGATACCATATTTATGCCAGCGCACAAAAAACCACCAACTCTACGCCTAACCAGTAACATGAAGCACTGATGCTCGGATTTGGTTGCGAAAATAGCCAAACCGACAAGTAGGGCCCGCATGTCAGGCTGACGTGGCATGCTTATGTAGACAATATGCTAAGTTGGACGAAGGTCCCACCTATCAATGACTCAAGTGTTTTCTCCCATCCATTCTTCATCCTCCGGCTAAGGGACGCACAGAGGCCGTGCTCGCCGCTGCTCGACCATGGGCCCCGCCCCTCCCCGCGTGCCTCCGTCATGTAGGTTACCACCCCCTCCCTGCGCTCCTCCCTGCTGCCGGTGGACAGCCAGATCTGGTGCGTCACAGCCATCTGGGCACGCCGCGCCCGTGCCTATCCACCCATGGCGCCGCCCGCGCCGATCCACCCAAGCCCCGGGAACCCTAGCTAATCCCCTCCAAACGCTAGGCTCTCCTCCCTCCAACGCCGCCTCTCTCTTCCTCCCTATCCTCTGTCGCCGCTCAAGCTCGCGCACAGAGCGCTGCCATAGCCATGAGTCATCAGCCACCATGGCGAACGTCCATGAACAGCCCCGCCTCGTTGCCTTAAAACCTCGACTCGATGCGCTACTTCGAACAACCACATAAATAGAACGAAGGAGGCCTGACGGGGATGAGTTCGTTGTCTTCCTCCGGTTCGGCCGCCACCGCGTCTCCTTCAAATTTGCTGGCTCCACCGCACCCCGGCCATTTCCGTTCTCCTGGTACGCTGTGAGACATCTCTGCTGAGCCCCTAGACATTCACCCTTTGACCTTTCCGTCCTCGAGTGCACTCCCCCACCACGCCATGCTCTGACAGCCGTCGGCGAGCTCTGTGGCCTCGCATCCGACCGTCCACGGCACCCCGATGACCTTCCTCGGCCTCGTGGGCCTCCCTTGGTCACGACACTCTTCCCCGTGCTCTGGACACGTCAAGCTCATCCCCATGCCTGCAAGAAAAAGCTCCCCAACGGCCGCCCAGAAGTTGTTTGATGAAATGCCCCATAGAAATAGAGATGGGAAGAAGATGACCATTTACTCATTGACAGGTGGATCCCGCGTCTTATTTGCCACATCACTCGGTCAAACTTTTTGGTCTTCGCCACGTCAACCTGACATGCGGGCCCTACTTGTCGGGTTCACTGTTTTCTCGAGTAATCTCGACGATTAGTGCTCCGCGTTACTGGTTAGGCGTAGGGTTGGTGCTTTTTTGCGCCCTGGCACAAATATGATATCAAGTTATTACCCTAGCCTTAAATGTGATGGTTTTGAATAAATAACTCGTTTTTGACCGTTGTTTCTATGTAACGTAAGGTTCTCGTGCATCTATCTCCAAAGAAAAAGGGTCTGGATGAGTAGCGTCTGTCTCCTCTGTATTTCTATCATTCTATGGCAAGATCGATTCGACGCCATGTGCCCCAGCAACCCTTTTTTTACTTTTGAGGGAACGTGCACCTGCAACTTGCGTTGCATATAGTTGCCGGCGTTCAATACCCTGGCTTTGTCATGTGTGCTAAGAGCATCTCCATCCGCGTCTCCAACGGGACCCTACAGGCGACTTTTTCGGAGACGGCACCGTAAAGAACGGCCAGGTCGCGTCCCCAGGACACCGGAATCCGTCGGTTCAGCCCTTTTTTGGGCCCGGCGATCGCAGGCCGAACCCGGCGCACTGGGGACACTCGGGGGCTCCGGCGCAAAGGAAAAGCATGTCTGGCCAACACCGTCAGGCGAAAAGTCAAGTCTTTCTTCCAGATTCGCCTCCCACCCCCTGCGCGCTCGGCCGCCAACCGGCTGTATCCCGGCGTCGCGCCGCCGCCCACCGCCCACCACCGCTAGATAGCCCATCCCCGTTGGAAAAAGAGCAGAGGTTTCGCTGACGCAGCCCCTCCACCAGCAGCTGGGCGATTTTTTCGGCGTTTCCGGCCGCCGAGGGCAGTGTAGCGGCGGGTACACGCCCACCGCGCCAGCAAGGTGTTCGGCGATTTTCCTGCCTCGGCAATGGACTCGGACGACAAGGAATCGCTCGCAGCGCTGCTGAAGGAGGAAGCCGAGGCCGACATCTAGGAAGAGGAACATCTTATGGTCCTTGCCGCCCTGCTGGTGAGCAATGAAAAGCCGCGGCGAGGTGGCTCGGCGCCGGGGCGGATGAAAGCAAAGAACCGGCATCGTCTCGAAGGCTACTATGCTCTACTGCGACTACTTCGCCGACGCTCCACTGCACGGCGACAAAAAACTTCGGTGTCGTTATCGGATGAGCCAAAAGTTTTCCCTCGGGATTATGAATTCCATGCGGGAGTTCGCCAACTACTTCAAGTGCAAGAAGGATTGCACCGGCAAACTTGGATTCACCTCGATTCATAAGTGCACGACAGCAATGAGGATGCTTGCATACGGAGCTCCTGGTGATTCACTCAACGACTATGGGCGCATGGCCGAGTCCATCACCATTGAGTGTTTCTACAAGTTCTGCCGGACAGTGGTGGCAGTGTTTGGACCACAATACTTGCGAACACCCAATGTGGAAGACACTGCTCGGATCCTAGCACAGAATTCGGCAAGAGGATTTCCTGGGATACTTGGAAGCATCGACTGCATGCATTGGAAATGAAAGAACTGCCCATTTGCTTGGCAGGGGATATGCAAAGGCGCCAAACACGGTTGCAGTGTGGTACTTGAGGCGGTGGCCACACATGACCTCTGGATTTGGCACTCCTTCTTTGGTATTGCCAGGAACTCACAATAAAATCAACGTGCTGCAGTGCTCCCCTGTCTTTGCCAAGCTTGTTGAAGGTCATTCTCCTCCGGTGAACTTCGAGGTCAATGGGCGGCACTACAACAAGGGGTACTACCTAGCTAATGGCATCTATCCAAGATGGTCCACATTTGTGAAGACTATCTCAAACGCTGTGCCAGGAGGCAAGAAGTCCCACTTTGCCGAGGTGCAGGAGGCTTTCATGAAGGATATTGAGCGGGCATTTGGTGTGCTCCAATCTCGATTTGCTGTTGTCCGGTACCCTGCTCAGACCTGGTTGAAAGATCAAATGTGAGAGATCATGACTTGTTGTGTCATCTTGCTCAACATGATCATCGAGAGCGAGCAGGAAGAGCCAGTGTTTGACATCGAACCATACTACAGGCAGGGTCCTCTAGCCGAAGTTGATCACCAGCTACCGGCAACCTGGACTGCCTACCTCAGTATGCGTCAGGAGATCCGAAACCCATAGGTGCATCATCAACTGCAGCAGGATCTAGTGGAGCACCTATGGAGGATCAAGGACGACGCCTAGCTCGACGTGTGATGAGTTTTTATTTGTTGTTGCACTATTTTGTTGAAATATTTGATTTTCTGTGATGAATTATGTGATAAAAAAATATTTATGTTAAGAATTGAACGCGAACCACGATGAACCACGCCGAATATGGGCCGATTCTAGCCCATATGGGGCCTTTATTCGCCGAAAATGGGCTGGAAACTGGGCCAATATCGGCGCCTGGGGGCGACCTGGGGGCGAAGGCTGAATGCCCAACCGCCCCAAGCGCCGATTCTACCGCTGGCTCGCCCCCAGGCGGCGATTTTTATGCCTGCTGGGGGGCCAACGACTGGAGATGCTCTAAGCTATGACTGTGAGACAGGTTCAAGTGACGGGGTTTGACGACGCAACGTGGGCAACCGACAAGCGCGCGGTTGCATTCTGGAAAGAACAAGTGAGAGCATCTAGAGCCGGACTCTGCAAATTCGACCTGTCAAATGCACGTCTGCGAACACTGATTGATCACATCTTAAATAATACATTCCATATTCAGATATCTTAAATTATAAATTTTAAATCGATATTATTACATGCAACATGAAATCTAATCTAAACGGAGCTCGTCCGGCCGCCGGCTGCGCTCCCCAGAGTGTTGGTATAGTCGTCGGCAAGGTAGAGTAGGGCATGGGACAGGAGCAGACTCACGGAACTCAAGGCGCCACCGTCTCCCATGACCTACTTCCTCGTCGAGCCCAGAACCCTAATGGTGCCGGTGGACATCAGATCGATGATGGATCCACCCTGGGACGAGCCGGTGATATCCACCACGACGTGGGTGCGGCGCCCGCACTGGTGCATACGAGGCACTGGAGAATGCGACTCCGCGTCACCGACGTCCACCGCCGTGAGATCTGCCGCCGTCTCCAACGCCCTCACTGGTGCATACGAGGCGCCGAAGAATGCGACTCCGCCTCGCCAACGTCCATCGTCGCAAGGGCTGCCACCGCCTCATGTGCCCGCACTGGTGCATATGGGGCGACGGAGAATGCGACTCCACCTCCCCGACGTCCACCGCCACGAGGGTTGCCGCTGCCTCCCGCACTCGTTGCCTCGCACGACACGCACACCGGGCCATGTTTGTGTCGGACGGTAGACCTAGCATTGGAGGGGTTGCGCACGCATGGTGCGTCCTGCTGCTTCGCGTGCCAACAGAGGGGTTGCGCATCCGCCACCGCATTCGGACATCAGACAGACCGCACCGCCTCCGGTGAGGCAGTCATGACACACTTAGCGTCGGATCCTTGCGCCATTTGGGCAGACGCAATGGATTCCCGACGGAAGGAGTCCATGCACTGCCTCGCATGGGCCTCTTCCCATGAGCGGCTGAGCGCAAGCCACACGACCATCTCCTCCTCGGGGCCGCATGGGATGAATTCGGGGTCGACGGATCCGAAGATGAAGGACTCGGATCCGCTACCAGCCATGCCGGAGAAGGCAGGAGATCGCCGGAGGGGGTCTGGGTGGTGGAGGAAAGTGGAGTGAAGTGGCTAGGGTTTGGTCCGGCGAGCGGACGAGGAGAAATATATGCGGGGTCGGGTGGGCCAGGGCAGGCCGGGTCCGACGTGGCGGACGCACCCGGACGCCTCATATCCGTCCCATATTTGGGCTGAATATGAGGGGTGCCGTCAGCCTAGGCGTTTGAAGCCCGTTTGAGGCGCCCGTGTGGATCGGGATTTTGTGACCGGGCGGCCGGCCCGGACGTTTGAGACGGGTTTAGGCGGCCGGTTGTAGATGCTTTGACATCTTTTTTTAGGAGACACAAGTGCATTTTTAGTTCACATTTTTTAGGGCCCATTTTTTTGGAATTTGGCCGAGTTTTCTTTCGAAATGGCTTAAATTTAGCTATGCATAAAAACAACGGTGAAAGTCACATCTTGAGGACGTAATTTAGGTGTTTCTGGCTCATGTCCTCTGTTGTTGAAAAGTCTATAATACTCTTGAGATACTCCCTCTGTCCGGAAATACTCGTCGGAGAAATTAATGTATCTAGACGTATTTTAATTCTAGGTACATCCATTCTTATCAATTTCTCCGACAAGTATTTCGGACAGGGGGAGTATGAACGTGTCCTGATTGTTTAATTATACTTTTTTCTACTAATCTACTGCATGTTAGTTCAAGAATATGAACACCATAAATCCCTTGCAACCCCTGCATTTGCAGATCATTCCTTTATTTCATATTAGTTGTCGCTGAAATTGATGTACCTAGATGTATTTTATTATTAGATACATCCGTTTGAGCTACAATTAATATGAAACATACGGAGTATAATCCAACAGACAATAAACACAGACATGTCGACAACCATCTGCATAGTATGGTGCGAGTGATCACGCGAGCAAAACGTGATTGTCATTCTTTAGGGACATGATGTACATCTGTGCGACGATACCAGTATTCCTTTCGGACTCGTTTTTGTGGATGGAAGATGATGTTTTCAGCACATTAAACACATGAAATGACGTTCCCATCAGTGACAATTAGTCGTCTTTTTTCTCAACGTTGCATATGAGTAAAAAAAAACAATACTTCATCCGTTCCACAATGTAATGTGTATATAATTCTTTTCCCAAGTCCAACTTCGTAAATTTTGGCAAGTTTGTGAAACAGAGTACTAGTACGATGGCTAGTGTGAGCAGTACGTTTTATAGGATCGAACCACCGATCGCTGCTTCTGAGTTTTCCTGTTTCCTCTCGTGTTTCGTCTCCCCCACGTGAGACGGAGTCCGGTCGACCGACTGTGATACGTGAAGCTTCCTGGCTAGCTAGCCAGCTAGGTTGCGAATCAGGGCACGAAATGGGATTCGGCTTGCCTGTTTCCTCTCAATGCTTTCATCCGTGCTCCCATCTTATTTTATGATTTTTTTTCCTTTCTAATCTAATTATTTTTCCCCTGATTTTAAAGGAATGGGGCTAGGTTTTATTTTGTTCATTTAAGTCAAGCCACGTATGCAGGAGCACGAATGGGCACATGCGCGGGGAGCCGGCAAGTCTCGTCCCACGAAATGACGCCACAAGTCACAGTTACCAGTAGCATCGACCAGTGAACCAACGTGGACGGGGCAGCTGCCGCGGACTTGTTCTGTCTGGCCAGCCCACTTTCTAGCTCAACTCGAGAATAGTTTTGCGTTTGTCACTAAAAGTGGGACGTGATCGTACCGGAGCCGTTTCCTAGCATGCATGGCCGGGTGTCGTGGTGTGCATAGTCAGGAAACGGATATTGGATTGATGGGTGAGCGATGACCGTGTCAGGGTAGCCGTAGCTTCCAACTACTAGTGAAGAAGTGGTGATGTACTACTAGCTACGTGATGACGAAACTGATGATCAACCCCCTCACCTAATCGGGAGCAACTAACAAGGTCTCATCGCCATCAGCTGATCCGTGCCCGGAAGAACCACTGCGACATAGCCTGGAGTGCTCGTTGTGAGCAAATGCTCTAGTACTTGCACAAAATGTTTGTCGTCAGATGAACATGGACACCGTAGCTGGTTTGGTTTGCAAGATGTACGTACGGAGGCTTTTTGGGAGATATACGGGCTGATCCGAAGATGATCGATCCTCGGAGGAACATGTTGTTCACACAGGAACATGTCATCGTGTACCTTTAACATCGAGGATGATGCATCGCAGCTCACATTGAAGAAGACCCGACCGAAAGCGCGGTATGCAAGCAATCCGGCGGGTGGGCGGGTGCTTCTAAGGACACGAAACCCCACACGACCGGGAGGGACCCCGTCTGGGCGCGCGGCGGCTATAGGCTGCCCTAGGTCGACCTGATCGCCCCTAGGACCTCGTGATTCGCCGCCCTGCAACAAGAACAGACGAAGAACGAGGAAGAAGAAGAACTAGGGTTAAGGAGAAAAGATAAAAGGTAAAAAGTGGTAGCTGATTCGATCGATTGTGTGTTGTGCAATCAGCCGTCACCCTTTAGGTATATAAGAGGCGGCTGGACTTCCCTTGCAAGGAAAAGACTTGGATTCACGTCCAAAACCCTAGTCAAATTCGGATTGGTTATGTCCGAACTTTTCAAAACTGTTCGGTTTAAACTGGCTGCACCTTGTGGGTAATTTTTATGGTGGTAAACGATCACGGATGGAAACGAGCCCAAAAGCAATTTTAACCATTTCGACAATATGAACAATTTTCATGTTGAACTTTTTCTGATTAGAGGTCATCTTGAGAGACAAATCAGTCGCGCAAAACAGACTATTATTCGCTCTACCCATCAGACAGGGTGTCTAGTGGGGCGCGCCAGTTTTTGCCTCCTGACAGGGCTATATTCCGATCACTCTAACTTTTGCATATAAACTCATATTGGAACTATTTTTATAGCAAAATTGATCGTTTTGACGAGACGAAGACAATCTATGTAGATCATTTTTCCATTGGAGGTCGTCTTCGGGGTTTAATCGGTCAAACTGTACTCTGAATATAAGATCTTAGTACTTTGAGCATAGTTTCGGCCTTTGAGATAAAATTAGATGGCGATGACCCAAACTTCAAAGATGTTCATATCCACAATACGGAACTCTTTCATGTAAAACACTTCTCCATTTGAGGCCATCTTAAATAAGTTCTTTACTGTGCCAAAATCTGGTGTCAATACATGCCCCCCTGTTTTTCGGCAAAGCATGTGTGCCGAAAAATAACTTGCACATAGCTTGCTCTAAGGACGATGGCAACACTCCATCGGCCATTTTGCATATTCTTGGGACGATAAGTTTATATCGGCCATTGCTTTTGTGAATATTTTGATGCAAGCTTGGGCTCAACTTCATTAATCCGACTATAAAGTTCCATTGATATGCATGTCAAAACCATCCGTCAACCATATTGTTCATCCTTTTGCTAGGATCTTGCAGATAATCAACAATGAACTTTCTCGAATCCTTACTTTGCCTGCATAAAAAATTTATTAGTGCCAAGGTGGTTAGCTCCAATTCGGCCTTACCTATGTTGGCAAGAATAAGCATCTGTTATTGATAGACGTGCAATACACCATGACCAACATGGTAGCCGTATGTTTGCTATGCCAACCCTCTCCAATATTCATGCCTTGACATATGATTAATTTTAAAGCAACCCAAGGTAAATTTTGCATCTAGACATACCCCAAGATAAACTATAAGTGATTCATCAAAATATAACCCTTAAATATTTGTTGCACTACTCATGGCGAATCACCAAAAGCCTCAATATGTTTATCACTTATGGCAAAAGTTCCAAACCGAATAACATTGCATATTTGGCTTTGATTATTGTGCAATAAATATTTTAAGAGGCATGAGGTTTCACAGAACAGCACTATATGGAGATATATAAACAACACCAACACCGTGGCCATTGTTATAAATTCAACTATCAAAACATAATCTCCATAGTACTTGTCTCACTCTCCAATCAAACTAAGGACGATGTTAGAATACTACATCGGCCAGGCATTAACATACTCTTAAGACAATAGGTAAATATCTGTCATTACCATGTAAACTTCACTCAAAGCACATATAGCCGAAACAAACAAACGAAATGTCAAATCAAGTATTTCGGCCCTTTGAATCAGCAACAAACTTGTAACTAACCAAATGTATAGTGACTTGGTAATACCCTTTCATGATGTAAGAAATTATATTGCATTTATGGATTAAAATGAGCCTATTGAGGGTTACCAATCATACCTGATGATGAATTCCATGGCATAAACGTTAATGGCATAGTTGAAGAATATGGATAATGTGTAGACCGAAGATGCTGAAACCTTCAGCTTGGTCCTTCATAGTTTTCACTCTTTACATTCTTCACCTTTGTCGCACTTCTTGTAATGAAAGCTTGCACATAATTCTTATTTTGAGCACTTCCTTTGGGAATCCATGCCATGTTCATATCTTCAAGTTCTTGTGCACTAAGTTTTTGTAATTTCTTATTTTGCCAATATGATAAGCCGACTATGCACCCCGGCTGCGACTTTGTTTGAAGCAATGACAATTCTTGTTTTACCTTGTGCACTTTAAACTTCTTTTCTTCAGATTTGGCACTTTGATTCTCGACAATTGATTGCTTCATCTCATTGCCTTTAGTAGCCAATGTTAACACTTTAATTGTCTATTTATCCTTTAAGATCAAATCTGAATTGGCACTCTTGCGACCATCTTTTTTAACTCGATATACTTGTTTGATCACCTCTTTCTTTTTCTTGAGCTCCGGACCGATTCCTTCTTATTGAAACGGTCTTGAACATATGACTGCTTATTAAACGCTGATCTTCTTAGAGCTGCATAATAATGGTGAGATGGTCTAGAATATGATGGAGAATGTGCCATTGTATCATACCTGTCTCATGATGAATATCGATCTACATGAGCATAGAGAGGCATCCACGACATTAGCATTGGCGATCCAAAATAAGGATATGAACACGTTGCATTAAAATTGTCTTCTTGCCAATACCGATCCTTGGATATGCGCCTAGGGGTGATCTTCATGCTTTTGCATTACTTGACCGATAAGCACCATTATCTTCACTTTTCTTTTGATATTTATCTAATAACCGTGCAAAAGTGACCTTGGATTTCTTGTACTTGTGCTTATTGCGGCCTTTATCTCCTTTGGTTTTGCTTGCATCGATCTTTGGATTGCTTTGTTGCCCCACAGTCCTTGGCGTCTTCATCTTATCTTTGATAGAACTCATGCCTTCAAGAATATTTTCATTGTGCTCTTGAACAACTTTTTTACTTGAAAACTTGATCCCATCACCTGTAGTTTTTACCTTCTCATCTTTAAAGGAATCGCCTTGAAGCAGCCGATTCAAAAACTTTTTTCCATTAGGACCAATCGGAATAGATTGGTCATCCCTTGGTGTTTCAACAAATTTTAATCGTCCTTTATCAATGGCCGATTTAACTATTTGACAAAACATGTTGCAATCCTCAAAATTATGCTTGGACGAATCATGCAACTTGCAATACATTCATGCTTGGATTGATGGTTTCACATGGTGATCAAGAACTCTAATGTAATTATTTTTGAGCAACAAATAAAATATTTAATCACACATGCTTGAATTGAAGGTAAACTTTTTATTCTCTAGCCGATCTTGCTGTGAGAACGGCTTTGGAGTTAAGCTAACAAATAGTTCAGATTTTGCATTACCCCATTCAGCTATGCATTGTGTTTTGCACTCTATCTCCGATGACTTTGAAAAGAAAATTATACTCTCATCGGTTTTCTGAACAGAGTATAACATTGGCTTTAAATTTCTGAAATCAAAGTAGTTAGAATATACATGTCTCAATTGAGCCCATGCGTAAGCCAAGTATGAAGCAAGCAAAGATACCCAATTAGATATGAACTTTAAATAAAGCAATGGGAAAAGTTTTGGTTGCAGTAATAAGTCACTATCGGTCTTTTTAAATGGTACAATATATTGACCGATATGCTTTGTAACAATTTTATTGCTAACAAGTAAATTTTCCTTCATCATTGGTCTTTCAAAATTACTTATAAGATCTTTTCTAATAGATGTATCAACAATAAAGTTGCAACCAAATCTAAAAATAGGTAAATCACTTGCTAGACATACCTCTTTGAATATGTTGGGAGAGCATGAAAATGGTGTAATTTGAATGATACTTTGTTCCGCTTTCAGTTGGCTCCACAACGCCTTGGCATCCTCTTTTTCTTCAATAGATTCGGCAGATATAATATTTGATTCGGCTTTTTCAATAACCGAATTTTTCTTTCTTACCTGAATCAATACTTTTATCTTTTTGAATTTGCAAGGCCTTTCGCTCTTGTCTAATTTTAGCCCACGTATCATCTTGGCAAGCTTTAAACTTTTTTATCTCAATTTCCATCCACTCCTCATGAGATTGCCCCCCAATACTTTGAGACTCTTCTGGCAATGAGGTGCCAAAACTTTGCAATTGTTTAGGGGGTACACTAGATGGTACAACATTGGGCGAATGCATCATTTGCACAACTTTAGCTTTTACACCAACAAAATCATGAGGCTTCCCGCCTTCTATTAGTTCCTGTCGAATGGAGTTGCGCCAATCCCAAGAAAATGTAAGCTTGTTCTCAATTACCCAGTCTAGATATGGTTGCCCCCGATGCTTTTAGACTCTTTTGGCAATGAGATGATGCCGAAATTTCGTAATTGTGTAGGGGGGACATGATATGCGACGGTAGTAGGTGAAGGCATTTGTGCTACTGTAGAAGTTTCACTTATTCGGCCATGACCATTAAGGTGCGGAGCAGAATTATGGACATCAACAGTTGCGTATGGTGTCAAAAAACTAGTAGCATGAGGTGTAGCATATGATGTTTGAGGGTAATTGGCCGAATAACTAGTAGTAGCATGGCCAATTCCCCTATCCACCAGCATATTTGGATTAACATGTTGCAAATTAGTTGCCGATGAATAAAAAGATAAAACACTATGTTGCATGCCATTGAAAGTTCCTACATGGGGTGTTTCAACTTGATTAACCGAACCCATCATGTTGTTAATCAACATATAGATTTGTGGGGTTGCCGATGCATAGGAGTTGGGATACATATGTTGCATGTTGCTAAAATTATATAAAGTTGAAGCATGAAGATTATTCTGAATCGGCTGTTGCTCATAATTAGATGCATGATTGATAAAACTAGGGCTAGATGATACATTATGTTCATTAGACGATCCAGCAACAACATATGTATTATTTGCATCTACATAAGTAAATCGAGTATTCATATTACCTTTGTAGATCGCAAACCCTAGATGACGATCTCTTCGTAGTAAGAACAGACCGGAGACCGTTCAAAGCTTCGTCCCCAGATGAGTCGTCAAAAAGTGTGTTCGCACACAAACACGTCACCGTGTACCTCCAATGCTGAGGCTGATGCACCGCAGCTCACGTCGAAGGAGACCCGACCGGAAGCGTGGTACACAGGCAATCCGGCGGGTGCTTTTAAAGACCCGAAACCCCACACGCCCGGGAGGGACCCTGTCTGGGCGCGCGGCGGCTATGGGCTGCCCTAGGTCGACCTGATCACCCCTAGGGTCTCGTGGTTCGCCGCCCTGCAACAAGAAGAACAAACGAAGAACAAGGAAGAAGAAGAACTAGGGTTAAGGAGAAAAGATAAAAGGTAAAAAGTGGTAGATGATTTGATCGATTGTGTGTTGTTCAATCGACCGTCACCCCTTAGGTATATAAGAGGCGGCTAGACTTTCCGTGCAAGGAAAAGGCTAGGATTCACGTCCAAAACCCTAGTCAAATTCGGATTGATTTTGTTCAAACTTTCCAAAACTGTTCGGTTTAAACTGGCTGTACCTTGCGGGTAATTTTTGAGGTGGTAAACTATATCGGATGAAAACGAGCCCAGAAGAAATCTTGACCTTTTCGATGATACGAACAACTTTCATGTTGAACGTTTTCTGATTAGAGATCATCTTGAGGGTCAAATGGGTCGCACAAAATAGGCTATTATTCACGCTATCCATCAGACAGGGTGTCTGGTGGGGCGTGCCAGTTTTTGCCTCTTGACGGGGCTGTATTCCGGTGGCTCTAACTTTTGCATATGAACTCGGATTGGAATGATTTTTATATCAAAGTAAATCATTTTGATGAGACGAAGACAATCCCTGTATATCATTTTTCCATTTGAGGTCGTCTTCGGGGCTTAATCGGCCAAATTGTACTCTGAATATAAGATCTTAGTACTTTGAGCATAGTTTCGGCCTTTGAGATGAAATCGGATGGCGATGACCCAAACTTCAAAGATGTTCATATCAACAATATGGAACTCTTTCATGTAGAATACTTCTTCATTTGATTCCATCTTAAATAAGTTCTTGACTATGCCAAAATCTAATGTCAACATATGTGAAAAGGCATTGAAGTACTCAAAAGATAAATTAAGATGGGAACTGAACATGGCATGCTTGAATCTAGCCAGGACAAGGACCAGGGAACTCATATGCATTACTGACTAACTCGAGATCTTCTCCTAAGGCTAGCCATAACAAAGACTATTATACACTAGTAACATACACATATCCCAAGACTATGTTAGTACTACCTTCTAGTAGGTAGTAACATAAGTGTGGTAACATGCACAACTTCATTTATTAGGTTATAGACTCATATTGCATTGGGACATGTGATGTTATAGTAACTAGCTAAGTTACTCAAACTACCTCTCTTTCCTTATTAACTTATTGCCACATAAGCAAATTTGCTAAGTTGGACTCAATGTTACTACTGAAGTTCCTCCTACTGTGGCTAGTCTAAACTAGTCTAGTCCTCTCCCTAGTCTTACATGCTCTATTAATGCATCTCGTTCTTTCGACTGCACGATAGACACACGTAACTAAGTAAGGAGACGGATAGGTTCGTCAAAATAGATTAAAACATGTACTCCCTCCATTTCACAATGTAGTGTGTATAGATTTACTTTTCGAAAAATCAAACTTTACAAGCTCTGACTAAGTTTTAGAGAAAAACATATACAACTAGAGTATCAAATACGTATCATTAGATACATCACATGACGTACTTTCATATTGTATATATTTAGTATTGCGTATATAAATATTTTTTTCTATAAACTTGGTCAAAGTTTTTAAAATTTATTTTTTGGAAAATCTATATGCACTACATTATGGAACGGAGAACATGTACATTTTTTTGCGAGAAAACTTTCAATCTATTCATCTTCAATCATGGTAATACAATGAATACCAGAAATAATAAAAATTACATCTATATCCGTAGGCCACCTAGGGACGACTACAAGCATTGAAGCGAGCCGAAGGCGCGCCGCTGTCATCGCCCTATCTCGCCGGAGCCGGGCAAAACATGTTGTAGTAGACGGTCGGGAAATCGCCGTGCTAAGGCCACATAGGACCATCACAGCAAAACAACAACCGCCGCCTATGAAGAGTAGCTTAGATCGGAAGAATACAACCTGAAGAAACACAAACATAGACGACCTACGACCAGATCCGAGCAAATCCACTAAGGACATATCCTCCGGACATACATCTCCACGCGCTCACCGACGATGCTAGACACACCACCGAAACGAGGGCTACGCAAGGAGAATTTTATTCCGTCTTCAGGGAGTTGCCGCTGTCTCGTCTTCCTGAGCAGGATACAAACCCTAACAAAATAAAAAAAACATCTAAAAACAGAGCCCTCCTGCCGGCAAGAGCCTGGATCCACCGCACCGCCATGGCCTTAAAGTAACCGGAGATAAGGCGAACTGACGACGGCGCCGGCGGGAGGCAGAGGAGCTTTTCCTAGGGGAGGAGGTGTCTTGGAAAGTCTAACATTTACTTATTTTTAAGAGACAAGAGCATCTACAACCATGAACCCCAAATCAGCCTCGAACGGCTGGGCGGACCGCCCGGTCACTGACCGATCATGAAATTTCGCCCCAGCCGAACACCTCAAACGGGCCTCAAATGCGCGGACTGACCGGCACACCTCATATCCAGTCAAAATATGGACGGATATGGGCACACCCGCCACGTCGGACCTGGCCTACACTGTCCCACCCGGCACCTTCCTGGTGTCGGGTTTCGGGCTCCGATGAGGAAGAGTAGAGCAGGGGGGACGACGGCGCCTTGAGTCCCATGAGCCGGCTTGTGTCCCATGCCCTACTTTACCTTGACGACGACCGGACTAACATTCTGAGGAGCGCAGCCGGCCGCCGGATGTCGTGGTCCTAAGACTGACAGTAGAAAGGGGGTAGGTATGGAGAGGCAAGATCTCAGCTATGGTGAAGGTGTACACACAGGATTTACGAGTTCAGGCCCTTCGCGGAGGAAGTAATAGCCCTACATCTGGGTGCCCGAAGGCGCTCGACTGTATTATATGTGTGTAGTGTTACAGGAGGGTGCTAACCCTTGTGCTAGAGAAGAGGGGTGGCTTATATAGAGTGCGCCAGGACCCCAACCATCCTCCATTAAAGGGGTTCAATGTACGGAAAGACAGGGCGTTACTGGTAGCGCCAACTACAAGTGCTATTAATGACCTTTAAGACTCCAGAGCGAATGCCTGACCGTTGCAGTGTTGAGTGACTTCTGGTCTTCAGTAGGTCGAGTGGCTCCTTGTATGGTCGAGGGACATTAGGTAAGAAGGGTACCCGAGTGATATGATTGGTCGAGTGGATTGCACTCGACACCTTTGACTGGGGGTTCTTTGTCGTCTCTTGGACTTCTTTGCTTCTAGGGTAGTGACCTTGGGTAGGGCGTATAGGTCAGGCCTATGACCCTATCCCGGGTCTATATCCTCATCAATAGCCCCCGAATGGATTAAGGTCCAAGTGGAAAGTAGGTTGAAGTTGAACTTGCTGTGAGCTTTGCGTCTCGCGAGTGTTTCACACAGGACGGAGAACTCCTGTTGAAACTTCAGCTTCGATTTAGTCGCCTTGATCGATTCAGAAAATCTTGAGTGAACTTGTGACATCATCTGTCGAGTATTGCTTTGGGGCACAGAATCTTTGGCGCGATTGATTCCAGTATATCCCGGATTTCACGGGATTCGAAATTTCGCGGAAGCACGCGGGACGGAGCACACGAAGTAAGCGTGGTGGATAAACAGGAGTGCCTCGATCTCCATGCCACCTTTTCACCACATACGATGCGCGTGACTGTTTCGGGATTTGACAGAATTTTCTGGTCCCACGCATCAGCCACTCGGAGGCGGTCCTTTATAAGGCGATGGAGCCGAGGTGTCTGTACTATGCGCGCCTGTTTTCTCTCTTCTTCCTCCGCTTCTCCACCACATCTGGATCCTCCACTCTTGATGCCGCTGCTCCGCCACTATGGTGAAGGACAAGACGGCGGCGTTGGAATGCACAAAGAAGGCGACGAGGGCGGCGAAGGGCAAGAAGCAGAATCGCGGGTCGTCGTCACGCTCGGGACTGCCGCCAGGTTGGATCCAAGGTGATTGGACCCAGTCTTCGCTCCGGCAGGAAGATCTGGATGAGCTGGTGGAGTCCGAGCTGATCGCTAAGGGTGGAGCAAGGCTGGCTGAGGGAGAGTCAGAGCCACAACCTCGGCCGGGTGAGTGTGTACTGCTCGCTACCCACGTCGACCGGGGCTTCTCGCTTCCTCCGCACCCCTTCTTCCGGGGATTCTTGAATTTCTTCGCTGCCCAACTCCATCACTTTTCTCCCAATACCATCACGTACCTTGTTGCCTTCGTGTCTATGTGCGAAAACTTTCTTGGGTGTCGACCACACTGGGGTCTTTTCAAGCATATTTTCACCATCCGTTCTCAGTCGGTAAAGAAAGCAAATACGAGCGATGAGAAAACCCATGTCATTGAGATGTGTCGGGGTTTGGGTATCCAAAAAAGGCAGAGGATCTCTTTCCCTTCCATGAGTCTCCCTGAATGGTTAGAGGCTGGCAGTCGACCTGGTTCTACTGCCAGGACTTCGCAACCCAAGGTCAGTCAGCCGGACTTCCCCACTTCACCTTTGACCATGTCCAGACTCCTTCCTCGCTGAAAGTGACTGCTGTTGAGAACGTGGAGACAAACATGCTAGTTCAGAGGGTGGTCCAAGTGATCAACAAGGGTGTCACTGGTATGGATCTGCTGGAAGTATTTCTCAGTCGACGCATCCAGCCCCTCTAGGCTCGTGACCATCCCAAGTGGATGTACTCTGGGGCTGATGACACTGCTCGGGTTCATCCAGAGGAAGTGCCAGCCAAGACCGTGGCCATGTGGTTGAAGAGCATTACAGGCAACAAGGACAACCCCAGAGGAGCCAGGAGAGTCGTCCCCTTCAGTGATGACAATCAGCCCGATAAGGTGTGTTCTTCATTCTGACTGTTTTTGCATATACATTCCGACTGCTCTTGAGCTCGATTGACTTTCACTCGACTTATTGTCTTGTAGGTTTTTACGGACATGTATTCAATGCCCAATGGTGAACAAGTTCTGGAGCAAGGCCAGGAGGGAGAGGCCAGTGTGGAGGAGAGCGGTGAGTGGGAATCTTCAGATGATGATGACGAGGAGGAGAGCGAGGAGTCAGACGACGAGGAGGCGGTCGACTCACCGCCCCGCTCCGAACACTGATCCAAGCAACACCATGACCCGGCAGGAGGGCGTGGAAAGAACGTGGCTCCAAGCACCCAAACGCAGAAGCGCACTCGGACGTCGACTCCGGAGCCAGCAGAGAAGGTCGCCAAGCAGCCCAAGGTCGCTCCTCCTAAGACTCGGAAGACTCTGCCGAGGATCAAGATGGACGTCCCTGTTGCCTCAGGTTGAGCATCTTTCTTGTGTTTATCCAGGCCGACTGATACTTCCGTTCTGACTGAATGGATCATGTTCCTTTCCAGCCCAACCTCTACTGTGACTGACATGGATATTGACAAGGCTCCAGGAGACAAGGAGACCGGCGACACAGCCACCTCCCGAGCTGGTAAGTCCGCTCCACCAGAACTCGCTTAGTCGATTGAGTTGTGGTCAGTTGAATTTCTGAAGTTTTTCTTTTGCCGCAGTTTCACGAGACATCGTCGTGCTTCCTGATGAAGAAGAAGAAGAAGTGCCTCTACATGAGAGGAGGAAGAGAGGCAGGGGTTCAAGCAGGAGAGGGCTTGAAGTTCAAGTCCCTCAGTCAACGCCGGTGCTTGAGGCGGTGGTCGAGCGATCCAGAGATCTGGTTCGGACCAACGTCACATTTGCCAACCCGCTGATGACTAATCACCCATCGGGGTCGACTGTTCCTATTCCTGCTACAGCCGCCTTGGAGCCATCACTTTTTACTGCATACCAGACCCCGGATGACTCGCCAAGTGCTGCCAGGGAGGCTCTTCGCCAGGTGAACCTTGTTATCGAGCAGGTGAAGGTGATGCATGAGGCCATCCAGGTGGCCTATAATGATAGCACCGCTCTGCAAACCAATGTCAAGGTCAGTGATCTCCCGACTGAACTTTTGAATGCTGTCCAAAATGTGAACCTACTATCATGAGTCTATGTTTCATATCCGATCGCCCACTAGGGTGTGCTTGCTTTAGAGTTCTAAGAGATCTTCCACTCCACTCTACTCGTTCCGAGTCTTAATGTTTTGTCCGAACCAGTGGGGGCCCGCAGAGTGCACCCACTGGGTGTAGTCCCCGAGACCATGGTCGACTGCTGGCAGTCGACTAAGGTCTGAGAATCTACTTTTGTTGTTTTTTTTGACTCACGCTGGGCAGACCATGCCGAGTGTTTTACTAGGTCAGTGGGGGCACGCTAAGTGCACCCACTGAGTGTAGTCTCCGAGACAACTGTTGAATATGTGATTCGGCAGTAGTCTTAGAGTAACTTTCACTGTCATTGTCTTTTGTTTCTGTCGACTGACATATCTCTCTCGCTGACTTCAGAGGTCTTGTGATCTTGGAGCTCGACTTTCTGAGTTAAATAAGAAGCACATCAGCCTCGAACATGATCTTGAACTGGGGAAGAAGAACCTCAAGACTACTCAAGAAGAAACTGCCATCATGGAAGGTAACCAATCGACACTTGCCCACCTTGTGTCTTGCGGCTTTTCAGTGTTGTTACTTTCAGTTTCTTTGAACCGAATGACTTCACACGAGCATATGTGCATAGTGAAAACCGTCAGCTTCAAGATCGTCTGAAGAGTGTTGTTTCTTTAGAGAAAATGAAGGAAGCTCTGGAGAAGAAGGATCTGGATCTTGCTGCTGCTCAGAAGGAAGCACGAGAGAAGACAACGCTTGCGGACAAGAAGCTGGCTTCAGTTGGCAAATTGGAAGAGGAGAACTCGAAGCTGAAGACTGCCATCTCTGAAGCCAATTAGGAAGTTGAGCAACTGAAAAAGGACAAGGAGAACCTGACCAACGAAGTCGGAAGCCTCAGAGCCAAGACGAGCAAAATGGAGTCCTATTTGGGACAACTTGCTGCGAGACTAGTCCTGAAGCTTGAAGGTATCACCACTTGATTGGTTAATTGCCGTCGACTGGAATATTTTGTTATATTGTCGACTCACCACTTTTCCTGATTGTGCAGAACTTTGTCAGGATTTTCAAGCTGAGACTGGGTGGGTCGAGGCGGGTCTCGATCCCATCAATTGCCCTGTGAAAGATGATGTTGCGATGAACTTGTTGCGGTTGGAATCACGCATGGAAAGTGTTGTCGCTTATCTGGCTCGGCTGAAGACGACGATGACTCAGGTTGATGCCGAACTCTGGCCCCAGGCGGAGCTTTCACAAGATCTTGAATCGTTGATGACTCGACTGAATCAGATCCCTGGCTGAGTGCAGGAATGGAAGAAGTCTGATACGTCTCCGTTGTATCTATAATTTTTGATTGTTTCATACCAATATAAAAATTCAACTTCCATATACTTTTGGCAACTTTTTATACTATTTTTGGGACTAACATATTGACCCAGTGCCCAACTTTCATATCCTGTTTGTTGCATGTTTTATGTTTCACAGAAACCCAATATCAAACGGAGTCCAAATGGGATAAAACGGATGAAGAATTATTTTGGAATATTTGTGATTTTTGGGAAGTAAAATCAACGTGAGACGGTGCCCGAGGGGGCCATGAGACAGGGGGCGCACCCCAGGAAGGCAGGAGCACCCTAGACTCTCTTGGGCACCCCCGTAAGGCAGTTGCCGCTCTTCTTTTGCCGCAAGAAAGCTAATTTTATGAGAAAAATCTGGGCGAAAAATTCACCCCGATCGGAGTTAGGGATCTCCGGATATAAAAGAGGGGATAATTAGATTTATGCCCCTAGTTGGATCCCACTCGTCTGTTTTACCCCTAATTCCCAAAAGTCCCCGGTTTTGTCCAAGTCACTTTGCTCCTCTTATGCTTTAGCCCTTTGACCGTTTGACCGTCAGTTTGAAAACTTCATAACTAATTCATACTAAATCAGAAAAATGCAAATAAGATACCAAAATGTTCATAAAAACATCGCCTATACGATAAGTGTCATTTGCATTCATGGAAAAAGTGTTGGAAAGTGCACATCCAAGTTTTAGGTCTTTTGATACCACCATGAATAGTAAACTTTAAAAAAATCAAAAAAATATGGTGGCAAAGAACGACAAATGTTCTAAGTGCTTGCCAGGTTTCATTAGGGAACGACATTCATGGAAGTCATGGCAAAAAAGTAATCTATTTTGGAGTGCTGGTTGTTTTTTTGCCGCGGCACCCACGAAAGTTATTCCCTGATGAAACTTGGCAGGCACTTAAAACATTTGTCATTCTTTGCCACCAAATTTGTTTTGACTTTTTTTGAATTTTTTTAGAGTTTACTATTCATGGTGGTAGCATAAGAGCTAAAACTCGGATGGGCATTTTCCAACACTTTTTTCATGAATGCAAATGACACTGACATATAGGTGATGTTTTTCTAAACATTTTGGTCTCTTATTTGCATTTTTCTGATTTAGTATGAATTAGTTATGAAGTTTTCAAACTGAAGGTCAAACGGTTAAAGGGCAAAAGCATAAGAGGAGCAAAGTGACTTGGACAGAACCGGTGACTTTTGGGAATTAGGGGTAAAACTGACGATTGGGACCCAACTAGGGGCATAAATCTAATTATCCCATAAAAGAAACGGTGGAAGGGCAGAATCTGAGAACGCAGAAACAGAGAGAGACAGAGAGACAGATCCAATCTCGGAGGGGCTGTCGCCCTCCCACGCCATGGGAGCCAAGGACTAGAGAGGAAACCCTTCTCCCATCTAGGGAGGGGGTCAAGTAAGAAGAGGAAGAAGGGGAGCTCTCTCCCCTTGCTTCCGGTGGCGCCGGAACACCGCCGGCGGCCATCATCATCACCGCGATCTACACCAACACCACCATCATCTTCACCAACATCTGCATCATCTTCCCCCTTCTATATGCAGCGGTCCACTCTCCCACAACCCGCTGGACCCTCTACTTGAACTTGGTGCTTTATGCTTCATATTATTATCCAATGATGTGTTGCCATCCTATGATGTCTGAGTAGATTTTCATTGTCCTATCAGTGATTGATGAATGGTATGATTGATTTGAGTTGCATGTTTTATTATTGGTGCTGTCCTATGGTGCTCTCCATGTCGCACAAGCGTGAGGGATCCCCGCTGTAGGGTTTCCAATATGTTCATGATTTGCTTATGGTGGGTGGCGTGAGTGACAGAAGCACAGACCCGAGTAAGTAGGTTGTTTGCGTATGGGATAAAGGGGACTTGATACTTTAATGCTATGGTTGAGTTTTACCTTAATGATCTTAAGTAGTTGCTGATGCTTGCTAGAGTTCCAATCATAAGTGCATATGATCCAAGAAGAGGAAGTATGTTAGCTTATGCCTCTCCCTCAAATAGAATTGCAATAGTGATTACCGGTCTAGTAACGTAGTCAATTGCTTAGGGACAATTTCACAACTCCTACCACCACTTTTCCACACTCGCTATATTTACTTTATTGCATCTTTATCTAAACAACCCCTACTTTTTATTTACGCGTTCTTTATATTCTTGCAAACCTATCCAACAACACCTACAAAGTACTTCTAGTTTCATACTTGTTCTAGGTAAAGCAAACACTAAGCGTGCGTAGAGTCGTATCAGTGGCAGATAGGACTTGAGAGAGTATTTGTTCTACCTTTAGCTCCTCGTTGGGTTCGACACTCTTACTTATCGAAAGAGGCTACAATTATCCCCTACACTTGTGGGTTATCAAGACCTTTTTCTGGCGCCGTTGCCAGGGAGTCATAGCATGGGGTGAATATTCTCGTGTGTGCTTGTTTGCTTTATCACTAAATAATTTTTATTTGCTGTTCTTAGTTGTTTTCTATCTTTAGTTATGGGTAGGAAACGCAAAATACCAAAAAAGTAGTTGTACCTACTGAACCAGTGGTTGAAGAACCACTCAAAATCTATCACACTCCTGAAGCTTTTTACGTGGATCATCTTTGATCCCTTTGTGCTCGTGCTGAAACCCCCACTAGCTTAGTCGAGGGCAAATCTTTAGATGAGTATGCTTGTTATGCGCGACACCGTATATCTGAAAAAGGGAAACTTTACTGGATCAAATTCATCGTTTGCAATGCTATGCTTGGACTTTATGTGAAATATGTGATGTTACTTGTTGTTCTGAAAACCCTAAGAAACACCTTCCCTACCAATGCTTGTTTAGTGATAATGGAATCGTATCTTCATATGCTAAGGGTGTTTATAATTACTATGATGTTCAACAAATTGAAGAATTTATTGCTTTTAAGGGTGCTTATGAAATTGCTTCTTTGATTGAAAAGTATGATGCTACTCTCTACAAATCTGAAAATTTTGCCATACTTGAATATTGTTATGATAATTATGCTTCTAATGCCTATGATAAACTATATATTGAGGACTCCTCCGTTGTCCAAGAAGAGACTAATATTTTGCAGGAGTCTATGGAAGAAGAAATTGATGAAACTATGAGCTCATTGGATGAAAAAGATGATGAGGAGAGCAAAGAACAAAAGGAGGAAGAGTGGATTAGCTACCCGTGCCCACCTTCTAATGAGAGTAACTCTTCAAATCATACATTGTTTAATTCCCCTTCGTGCTTACCGAAGGATGATTGCTATGATGATTGTTATGATCCCATTGATTTTTTTGAAATATCCCTTTTTGATGATACTTGCTATGATTGTGGCCAAGATACCAATATGAATTATGCTCATGGAGATGAACTCGCTATAGTTCCTTATGTTAAATAAGAAATTGTTGCTATTGCACCCACACATGATAGTCCTATTATCTTTTTGAATTCTCCCTACCACACTATATCGGAGAAATTTGTGCTTATTAAGGATTATATTGATGGGTTGCCTTTTACCATTGCACATGATAATTTTGATAGATATAATATGCATGTGCTTGCTGCTCCTACTTGCAATTATTATGAGAGAGGAACTATATCTCCACCACACTGTGTTTCCAATATGATAAAATTGCAAGAAACTACTTATACTATGCATTGGCCTTTACTTGGTGTGCATGAATTATTCTTTTATGACATGCCGATGCATAGGAAGAGAGTTAGACTTCGTTGTTGCATTATTTATGTTACTTTGTGCTCACAACTAAATCACAAATCATTGTTAATTAAAATTGGCTTTGATATACCTTGGGATCCGGGTGGATTCATTACTTGAGCACTATATGCCTAGCTTAATGGCTTTAAAGAAAGCGCTGGCAGGGAGACAACCCAAAAGTTTTAGAGAGTCATTTATTTCTGTTGAGTGCTTTCTTATAGTTTAAAAACAAAAAAAATAAAGAGGGGAACCCAAAACTTTTCAATAAGGAAAGTGAAAGTGAGAGAGACAAGCATGGTTGAAGTGGGAGAGCTCCTTGAAGTTTGTTCATGCTCACGGAAACTTTCTGAATCTTAATTACAGAAACTTTTCATCAAAAATAATTATCCCCTTGTACAATTCCTTTGTATTATAAAAATAATGTGCTAAGGTTTGCCTTTAGGATGTTTACAATGCTTGTTGGTTTGTACGGTGCAGGACAGAAACTTTGGCTGTAGTGCGCGATTTTAAATTTTTAACTGGAACATCAAATGGTTCTGATTCTTTTTGGCACTGTCTTGCTGTACAAATTTTTTATTTGTCCTAATTTCTGTAGAATTTTTGGGGTACCAGAAGTATGGTGAATGTTCAGATTTCTACAGACTGTTCTATTTTTGACAGATTCTGTTTTTGATGCATAGTTTGCTTGTTTTGATGAATCTATCAATTTATATCAGTGGATTAAGCCATGGAAAATCTATATTACAGTAGAAACAATGTAAAAACAAAATATGAATTAGTTTCAATAGTACTTAGAGTAGTGATTTGCTTTATTATACTAACGGATCTTACCGAGTTTTCTGTTGAAGTTTTGTGTGGATGAAGTGTTTGATCGAGGAGGTCTCGATATGAGGAAAAAGAAGAGAGGCAAGAGCTCAAGCTTGGGATGCCCAAGGCACCCCAAGTAAATATTCAAGGAGACTCAAGCGTCTAAGCTTGGGGATGCCCCAGAAGGCATCCCCTCTTTTGCTTCACTTATAATTGTTAGAGCGTGGGCATATCTTTTGTAGAAAGAATTAAACTCTCTTGCTTCACTTATATCTATTTAGAGAGATGACAGGATTGGTCATTCACATGGTTAGTCATAAAATCCTACATAAACTTGTAGATCACTAAATATGATATGTTTAATTCCTTGCAATAGTTTTGGGATATAAAGATGGTGATATTAGAGTTATGCTAGTGGGTAGTTGTGGATTGTAGAGACACTTGTGTTGATGTTTGCAAGTCCCGTAGCATGCACGTATGGTAACCGTTGTGTGACAAATTTGAAGCATGGGGTGTTTCTTTGATTGTCTTTCTTATGAGTGGCGGTCGGGGACGAGCGATGGTCTTTTCCTACCAATCTATCTCCCTAGGGGCATGCGTAGTAGTACTTTGCTTCGAGGGCTAATAAACTTTTGCAATAAGTATATGAGTTCTTTATGACTAATGTGAGTCCATGGATTATACGCACTCTCACCCTTCCACCATTGCTAACCTCTCTTGTGTCGCGCAACTTTCACCGGTACCATACACCCACCATATACCCTCCTCAAAACAGCCACCATACCTACCTATCATGGCATTTCCATAGCCATTCAGAGATATATTGCCATGCAACTTCCATCATCATCATATACATGACTTGAGCATTCATTGTCATATTGCTTTGCATCATCGTAAGATAGCTAGCATGATGCTTTCCTGGCTTGTCCGTTTTTTGATGTCATTGCTATGCTAGATCATTGCACATCCCGGTACACCGCCAGAGGCATTCATATAGAGTCATATCTTTGTTCTAGTATCGAGTTGTAAGTAAATAAAAGTGTGATAATCATCATTATAGAGCATTGCCCCATAAAAAAATAAAAAAATAAAAAAAGAGGCCAAAGAAGCCCGCCCAAAAAGAAAGAAAAAAATAAAAGGGGCAATGTTACTATCCTTTTACCACACTTGTGCTTCAGAGTAGCACCATGTTCTTCATATAGAGAGTCTCCTATGTTATCACTTTCATATACTAGTGGGAATTTTCATTATAGAACTTGGCTTGTATATTCCAACGATGGGCTTCCTGAATTGCCCTAGGTCTTCATGAGCAAGCAAGTTGGATGCACACCCACTTAGTTTCTTTTGTTGAGCTTTCATACACTTATAGCTCTTAGTGCATCCGTTGCATGGCAATCCCTACTCCTCGCATTGGCATCAATTGATGGGCATCTCCATAACCTGTTGATTAGCCGCGTCGATGTGAGACTTTCTCCCTTTTTTGTATTCTCCATATAAACCTCCACCATCATATTCTATTCCACCTATAGTGCTATATCCATGGCTTGCACTCATGTATTGCATGAGGGTTGAAAAAGCTGAAGGGCGTTAAAAAGTATGAACCAATTGCTCGGCTTGTCATCGGGGTTGTGCATGATGGGAGCATTTTGTGTGACGAAAATGAAGCATGGCCAAAATATATGATTTTGTAGGGATAAGCTTGCTTTGGCCATGTTGTTTTGAAAAGACATGATTGCTTTATTAGTACGCTCGAAGTATTATTGTTTTGATGTCAAATGATTGACTATTGCTTTGAATCACTCGTGTCTTAATATTCATGCCATGATTAGATATATGATCAAGATTATGCTAGGTAGCATTCCACATCAAAAATTATCTTTTTCATCATTTACCTACTCGAGGACGAGCATGAATTAAGCTTGGGGATGCTGATACGTCTCTGTCGTATCTATAATTTTTGATTGTTTCATGCCAATATTATTCAACTTTCATATACTTTTGGTAACTTTTTATACTATTTTTGGGACTAACATATTGATCCAGTGCCCAGTGCTAGTTCCTGTTTGTTGCATGTTTTATGTTTCGCAGAAACCCAATGTCAAATGGAGTCCAAACGGGATAAAACCAGCGGAGAATTATTTTGGAATATTTGTGATTTTTGGGAAGTAAAATCAACGCGAGACGGTGCCCGAGGGGTTCACGAGACAGGGGGCATGCCCCAGGGAGGCAGGCGTGCCCTGGACTCTCCTGGGCACCCCGTAAGGCGGTTGACGCTCTTCTTTTGCCGCTAGAAAGCTAATTTTATGAGAAAAATCTGGGCGAAAGATTCACCCCAATCGGAGTTACGGATCTCTGGATATAAAAGAAACGGTGGAAGGGGAGAATCTGAGAATGCAGAAACAGTGAGAGACAGAGAGACAGATCCAATCTCGGAGGGGCTCTCGCCCCTCCCACACCATGGGAGCCAAGGACCAGAGGGTAAACCCTTCCCCCATCTAGGGAGGAGGTCAATGAAGAAGAAGAAGAAGAAGGGGGGCTCTCTCCCCCTTGCTTTCGGTGGCGCCGGAACGCCGCTGGCGGCCATCATCATCACTGCGATCTACACCAACACCGCCATCATCTTCACCAACATCTCCATCACCTACCCCCTTCTATATTCAGCGGTCCACTCTCCCGCAACCCGCTGTACCCTCTACTTGAACATGGTGCTTTATGCTTCATATTATTATCCAATGATGTGTTGCCATCCTATGATGTCTGAGTAGATTTCCATTGTCCTATCGATGATTGATGAATTGCTATGATTGGTTTTAGTTGCATGTTTTATTATTGGTGCTGTCCTATGGTGCTCTCCGTGTCGTGCAAGCGTGGGGGATCCCCGTTGAAGGGTTTGCAATATGTTCATGATTTGCTTATGGTGGGTGGCGGAGTGACAGAAGCACAGACCAGAGTAAGTAGGTTGTTTGCGTATGGGATAAAGAGGACTTGATACTTTAATGCTATGGTTGGGTTTTACCTTAATGATCTTTAGTAGTTGCGGATGCTTGCTAGAGTTCCAATCATAAGTGCATATGATCCAAGAAGAGAAAGTATGTTAGCTTATGCCTCTCCCTTAGGTAGAATTGCAATAGTGATTACTGGTCTAGTAACGTAGTCCATTGCTTAGGGACAATTTCACAACTCCTACCACCACTTTTCCACACTCGCTATATTTACTTTATTGCATCTTTCTCTAAACAACCCCTACTTTTTATTTATGCGTTCTTTATATTCTTGCAAACCTATCCAACAACACCTACAAAGTACTTCTAGTATCATACTTGTTCTAGGTAAAGCGAACACTAAGCGTGCGTAGAGTCGTATCAGTGGCAGATAGGACTTGAGAGAGTGTTTGTTCTACCTTTAGCTCCTCATTGGGTTCTACACTCTTACTTATCGAAAGAGGCTACAATTATCCCCTACACTTGTGGGTTATGAAAGTCATCTGCTCGTTGTGGCGCTGACGTTGCCCTGTCATTGGTCCGAGTGCACTGCAAGGATGCCAGAGAAGACAAGATGGCGGCCCTCAAGGTCGCGAATACTAAGAAGCACTCCTTCCAATCCTTCTTGGACACCTTACTTGAGGCTGCCACTCGCATTACAGACAGCATTGACCTTGACAGCTTCTGTGATCTAGCCAGCCCTTCTCCTGACGAGTGAAAAACATTATGCTTCACCTTTATTTGCCTCGGAATGCCGAGTGATTTTTTAATCGCTGAAAACTCCTTCCGGCTTGATGCCCGAGCACTTTAATCTGTGGTTCAGAACCTTTGGATTTATCTGAACTTGGTTTATCTTTGAATATGTTGTGTTTTGTCTTTGAGTGGAACTTGTTCTTCACTCGGGTTAGCTCTTGTATTTTTGATGTGGTTCTGAGGAAGAGGTCGCAGTCGACCCATTCCTCGTCGTCCTTGCAGATCGGATTGGAGCAGCCGTTGGATGAGCCCTTCGGCTGCATTGATCAGCTCATCAGCAAGGCACTCAGCAATGGTCTTGACGTTCGTGAAAGTGGTTCGCCGTGGCGTTAGCTGTTTGACGAGTCCTTGGCAGCATTGATCAACTCATCAGCAAGGCACTCATCAATGGTCTTGACGTTCCAGAAAGTGATTTGGCTTGGCAACACGCTCAATCTCGTCCTTCTTCTTGATGGTGCAGCTCTGAGGAGGGGGTCGAGGCCTACCTGCACCTTGCTGTCCTTGTGGATCGGAATGGAGCATATGGCTAAGACCCCAAGTGGGAGGATTGCTCACCAGTTGGTAGGATTTTCATACTTACGCGAGTACGGGACTGCAGCTAAGCCCCCGAGTGTAAGGATTGCTCACCACTCGGTAGTATTTTTCAAACTTAGGTGAGTACTGGACTGCAGCTAAGCCTCCGAGTGTGAGGATTGCTCGCCACTCGATAGGATTTTTCAAACTTAGGTGAGTACTGGACTGCAGCTAAGCCTCCGAGTGAGAGGATTGCTCACCACTCGGTAGGACTTTTCATATTTTGGCGAGTATGGGACTGCAGCTAAGCCCCCGAGTGTGAGGATTGCTCACCACTCGATAGGATTTTCCAAACTTAGGCGAGTACTGGAAAGCAGCTAAGCCTCCGAGTGTGAGGATTGCTCACCACTTGGTAGGATTTTTCAAACTTAGGCGAGTACTGGACTGCAGCTAAGCCCCCCGAGTGTGAGGATTGCTCACCACGTAGGATTTTTCAAACTTAGGCGAGTACTAGACTGCATCTAAGCCTCCGAGTGTGAGGATTGCTCGCCATTCGATAGGATTTTTCAAACTTCGGCGAGTACTGGACTGCAGCTAAGCCTCCAAATGAGAGGATTGCTCACCACTCAGTAGGATTTTTCATACTTAGGCGAGTATGGGACTGCAACTAAGCCCCCGAGTGTGAGGATTGCTCACCACTCGGTATAATTTTTCAAACTTAGGCGAGTACTGGACTGCTACTAAGCCCCCGAGTGAGAGGCTTGCTCATCACTCGGTAGGATTTTTCAAACTTAGGCGAGTACTAGACTGCAACTAAGCCTCCGAGTGGGAGGCTTGCTCACCACTCGGTAGGATTTTTCAAACTTAGGCGAGTACTGGACTGCAGGTAAGCCCCCGAGTGTGAGGATTGCTCACCACTCGGTATCATTTTTCAAACTTAGGCGACTACTGGACTGCAGCTAAGCCCCCGAGTGGGAGGCTTGCTCATCACTCGGTGGGATTTTTCGAACTTAGGCGAGTACTGGACTGCAGCTAACCCCCGAGTGTGAGGATTTCTCACCACTCGGTAGGATTTTTCAAACTTAGGCGAGTACTGGACTGCAGCTAAGCCCCCGAGTGAGAGGCTTGCTCATCACTCGGTAGGATTTTTCTTTTCAACTTAGGTGAAACGGATTCGCAGCTAAGCCCCCGAGTGAGAGGCTTGCTCACCACTCGGTAGGATTTTTCTTTTCAATTTAGGCGAAACGGATTCGCGACTAAGGCACCCACTGGGGGATTTAGAACATGTAAAAAATGAACAACAATCATTCGGAAGACTACAAAATCATGTCTTTGATAATCAAACTAGAAGGTATTTCTTATTACATCTCAACAGTCTGAATGCTTAAGAGTAAACGGGGCAGAGCAGCTCCGAATTCCAAGCACGTGGCTCGTCTTTATTGTGTTCGACGTTGAAAATACGATATGCTCCGTTGTGGAGCACTTTGGTGACGACGAAGGCGCCTTCCCAAGCAGGAGCGAGCTTGTGTGGTTTTTGTTGGTCCACTTGAAGAACCAAGTCTCCCTCCTGAAATGCCCGACCCCTTACGTTTCTGGCGTGGAATCGACGCAGGTCTTGCTGATAAATGGTCGACCGAATCAAGGCCATCTCTATTTTCTCTTCCAGCAGATCGACTGCATCTTGCCGAGCCTTTTCCGCTTCTTCTTCTGAGAAAAGTTCGACTCGGGGTGCATTGTGATGCAAATCACTCGGGGTTCATTGTGATGCAAATCACTCGGGAGTACAGCTTCAGCTCCATAGACTAAGAAGAATGGAGTTCGTCCAGTCGACCGATTAGGAGTTGTCCTCAATCCCCAAAGTACTGATGGAAGTTCATCGACCCATGCACCTGCTGCATGCTTGAGGTCACGCATCAATCGGGGTTTCAGCCCTTTTAGAATCAATCCATTTGCTCTTTCAGCCTGCCCATTTGAGTGAGGATGGGCGACTGAAGCGTAGTCGACCCTCATACCTTGGGAAGCACAAAAGGCTCTGAACTCGTCATAATCAAAGTTCAACCCATTATCAGTGATGATGCTGTGCAGAACACTATATCTAAATGTCAATTCTCTCATGAAACTTACAGTTGTACTTGCTTCAAGGTTTTTAATGGGCTTGGCTTCAATCCATTTGGTAAACTTGTCGACTGCTACCAGCACATGGGTAAATCCACTCCTGCCAGTCCTCAGAGGTCCAACCATATCCAATCCCCAGACAGCGAAAGGCAAGATGAGTGGAATAATCTTCAGAGCTGACGCATGTTTATGGAACATGTTGGAGTAAAACTGACAGCCTTCACATTTGTCTACTATTTCTTTCACCATCTCGTTGGCGTGTGGCCAATAAAATCCGGCTCGCTATGCTTTGGCCACGATGGTCCGAGAGGACGCATGGTGACCACAGGTACCCGAGTGAATATCATTGAGGATCATTTGGCCTTCTTCTGGCGTGATGCATTTCTGGCAGACTCCAGTTACACTTTCTCTGAACAACTGACCTTTTATCACAGTAAAGGCTTTAGATCATCGGACGATCTGTCGAGCCTCTTCTTCATCCTCTGGAAGTTCTTTCCTAAGAATGTATGCAATGTATGGTACTGTCCAGTCAAGAGTGACGACCAAAACCTCCATGATTAAGTCGACTACGGCTGGGACTTCAACTTCAGTCGGATCTGTGGCACTCTTAGGCTGTGGGGGCTCTTCAGTGAAAGGATCTTCCTGAACTGAAGGTGAGTGAATATGCTCCAAAAACACATTGCTGGGAATGGTCTCTCTCTTGGATCCTATCTTTGCCAATTCATCTGCAGCTTGATTTTTCAGTCGGGGTATATGGTGAAGCTCCAACCCTTCAAACTTCTTATCCAATTTCCTTACTGCATTGCAATAACCAGTCATAGCCGGGCTCCTGACTTCCCACTCTTTCATCACTTGATTAACCACCAAATCCGAGTCACCATAGACCATAAGGCGACGGACGCCGAGTGAAATGGCCATACGCAACCTGTATAAAAGTGCTTCATATTCAGCTTCACTGTTGGAGGAATCAAAATAAATCTGGAGAACATAGCTAAGCTTGTCTCCACGGGGGGATACCAATACTACCCCAGCACCGAAACCATTCAGCATCTTGGAGCCATTGAAGAACATGGTCCAATGCTCCGAGTGAACTTGAGTCGGCAGTTGCTGCTCAATTCACTCGGCAAGGAAATCTGCAATTGCTTGGGACTTGATAGCTTTCTTTGCCTCAAACTTGATATCCAATGGAAGGAGTTCAATCGCCCATTTTGCCACTCGACCAGTTGCATCTCTGTTGTTCAGAATTTTAGATAATGGTGCATCACTAACGACTGTAACGGAGTGATCAGAGAAATAGTGTGAAACCTTCTTCATGGTCATGTAGATTCCATAAACAAGCTTCTGATAATTCCGATATCTCTGCTTGGATGGAGTCAAAACTTCAAAGAGATAATACACTGGGCGCTGAACTTTATAAGCTTTTCCTTCTTCTTCCCGCTCGATCGTGAGTACTGTACTGACAACTTGTCCAGTGACTGCAATGTAAAGCAGTAAAGGCTCTTTGCTGATTGGCACAGCAAGCACCGGCTGGGTGGAAAGCAGGGTTTTGAGCTCTGCAAACGCTGCGTCAGCTTCATCAGTCCACTTGAACTTATCAGATTTCTTCATCAATCGGTAAAGAGGTAAAGCCTTTTCACCGAGACAAGAAATGAATCGACTCAAGGCGGCCAAACAACCAGTAAGCTTCTGAACGTCATGCACACGCACAGGGCATTTCATTCGGAGGATGGCACCAACTTTTTCTGGGTACGCGTCGATCCCTCGTTTGGAAACGAGGAAACTGAGTAACTTTCCACTGCGACTCCGAGTATGCACTTCGATGGATTAAGCTTGATATCATACCTTCTTAGGTTGGCAAAGGTTTTTGCGAGGTCAGTCAGCAGGTCGGAACCTTTACACGACTTGACCACAATGTCATCCATATATGCTTCAACATTCCGACTGATTTGAGTGAGCAGGCACTTCTGAATCATCCTCATGAATGTGGCGCCGACATTTTTGAGACCAAATGGCCTGGTGACATAGCAAAAGCACCCGAATGGGGTGATGAAAGCTATTTTTATTTCATCGATACCATACAGTCGGATCTAATGATACCCGAAATATGCATCTAGAAAAGACAAGCGCTCACACCCTGCAGTCGAGTCAAACAATCTGATCGATGCGGGGGAGAGGGAAATAATCTTTCGGGCGGGCCCGATTGATATGCTTGAAATCAATGCACATATGAAGTGAATCGTCCTTCTTAGGGACCATGACCACATTGGCAAGCCACTCGGAGTGGTAGATCTCTCGGATGAACTCTGATGCTAGGAGCCGAGCCACTTCCTCGCCAATTGCTTCTCTCTTCTGCACGACGGACCGTCGAAGATGCTCTTTGACGGGTTTTGCCTTTGGATCGACATGCAAATGATGCTCAGCCAGTCCCCTGGGTACACCCGGCATCTTAGAAGGTTTCCATGCAAAGATGTCCCAGTTCTCATGAAGGAACTGGATGAGCGCTTCTTCCTATTTGATGTCGAGCGTTGTTGAGATATGAGTCGGTGCAGCATTGGGATCGGTCGCGTGAATATGAATCGGCTTCATTTCTCCAGATGACTGAAATGCAGAGTCTATGGCAGGCTTCTTGGCCCGTAACAAATCATTCGGATCTGTATTTTTCTGATACTCCTGCAATTCAACTGCTGCCATTTGTGCATCGGCGATTTTGGAACCCTTCTGGAAGCATTCCTCTGCTTTCTGCTGATTGCCAATGACTGTGATCACACCTCTGGGCCAGGCATCTTCAGCTTGAGGTACACGTAACATGGTCGAGCCATAAAGCACGCATAGGCAGGCCTACCCAGAATAGCATGATAAGCACTCTGGAAATCCACAACTTCAAATGTCAACTTTTCCTTACAATAATTCTTGGAATCACCGAAAACCATGTCAAGGGCGATCTGGCCGAGTGATTCGGCTTTCTTTCCAGGGATAACGCCATGAAAACTCATATTGCTCTCGCTAAGTCTGGACATTGGAATGCCCATCCCCTTCAAGGTTTCAGCATAAAGGATATTCAGGCCGCTACCACCATCCATTAGCACTTTGGTCAGTCGAGTGCCTTTGACCACTGGGTCGACCACCAACGCTTGCCTCCCAGGGGTGGCTATACGCGCTGGGTGATCAGACTGGTCAAATGTGATGGTTGTTTGTGACCATTTCAGGTATGTGGTCGTCGTCGCCGGAGCAACCATATTTACTTCTCTGTTGATAACTTTCAATCGACTTTTGCTCTCAACATCAGCAAAAATCACCAGGGTGGAATTGACTTTAGGATATCCATCGTCTTCCACTTCGTCCTCGTCCTTGTCTGATTCTTTCTCTTTCTTACTGGGTTGTTTCTCTCGGAATTGCTGGATCAGGAGTCGGCATTGTCGAGTGGTGTGTTTAGGATAAATCAGATTACCTTCTTCATCCTTCTTCGTATGAATGTGACATGGTAAATCCAACATATCATTTCCCTCTTGATCTGTTACCTTCTTAGGGGTCCAGGGCCCCTTAGGTTTTCCTTTAAACTTTCCTTGAACCACTGCTGCAATTTCACCGGGTGCTGCAGGCTTGGCCTTACGTTTCTGTTTCCAATTGGAATTACCCCCGCCGGCGTCTTGGCCGACTGGTTTACCCTTTTCGCTGCGGAGTCGATCCTCTTCTTCCCCGTTACGTACCGGGTGGCTATTTCCATCATCCGAGTCAGAGTCATATCTCCAATCCGACCGAACTTCAGGACCAGCTCTCGATATTTAACGCCTTCCTTGAAGGCACACACTGCTTGATGCTGTTGGGTTTCGTAGTAATTTCAAAAAATTTCCTACGCACACACAGGATCATGTGATGCATAGCAACGAGGGGAGAGTATTGTCTACGTACCCAACGCAGACCAACTGCGGAAGCGATGACACGACGTAGAGGAAGTAGTCGTACGTCTTCTCGATCCAACCGATCAAGCACCGAAACTACGGCACCTCCGAGTTTGAGCACACGTTCAGCTCGATGACGATCCCCGGACTCCGATCCAGCAAAGTGTCGGGGAAGAGTTTCGTCAGCACGACAGTGTGGTGACGATCTTGATGAACTACAGCAGCAGGGCTTCACCTAAACTCCGCTACAGTATTATCGAGGAATATGGTGGCAGGGGGCACCGCACACGGCTAAGGAATAGATCACGTGGATCAACTTGTGTCAACTTGTGTGTTTAGAGGTGCCCCTGCCTCCGTATATAAAGGAGGAGAGGAGGGGAGGCTGGCCGGCCAAGGGGGGGAGGCGCAGGAGAGTCCTACTCCCTCTGGGAGTAGGATTCCCCCTCCAATCCTAGTCCAACTAGGATTCCTCGGAGGGGAAAAGAGGAGGAGCGGGCCGGCCACCTCTCCTAGTCCTAATAGGACTAAGGGAAGGGGGGGCCCGCAGCCCATCTAGGGCAGCCCCTTCTCTTTTCCACTAAGGCCCACTATGGCCCAAATAGCTCCCGGGGGGTTCCGGTAACCCTCCCGGTATTCCGGTAAAATCCCGATTTCACCCGGAACACTTCCGATATCCAAATATAGGCTTCCAATATATCAATCTTTACGTCTCGACCATTTCGAGACTCCTCGTCATGTCCGTGATCACATCCGGGACTCCGAACAACCTTCGGTACATCAAAATGCATAAACTCATAATATAACTGTCATCGTAACCTTAAGCGTGCGGACCCTACGGGTTCGAGAACAATGTAGACATGACCGAGACACGTCTCTGGTCAATAACCAATAGCGGGACCTGGATGCCCATATTGGCTCCTACATATTCTACGAAGATCTTTATCGGTCAGACCGCATAACAACATACGTTGTTCCCTTTGTCATCGGTATGTTACTTGCCCGAGATTCGATCGTCGGTATCCAATACCTAGTTCAATCTCGTTACCGGCAAGTCTCTTTACTCGTTCCGTAATACATCATCTCACAACTAACATATTAGTTGTAATGCTTGCAAGGCTTATGTGATGTGTATTACCGAGAGGGCCCAGAGATACCTCTCCGACAATCGGAGTGACAAATCCTAATCTCGAAATACGCCAAACCAACATCGACCATTGGAGACACCTGTAGTACTCCTTTATAATCACCCAGTTACGTTGTGACGTTTGGTAGTACCCAAAGTGTTCCTCCGGTAAACAAGAGTTGCATAATCTCATAGTCATAGGAACATGTATAAGTCATGAAGAAAGCAATAGCAACATACTAAACGATCGGGTGCTAAGCTAATGGAATGGGTCATGTCAATCAGATCATTCTTCTAATGATGTGACCTCGTTAATCA
The DNA here is from genome assembly GCF_018294505.1 of Triticum aestivum. Taxonomy (NCBI): domain Eukaryota; kingdom Viridiplantae; phylum Streptophyta; class Magnoliopsida; order Poales; family Poaceae; genus Triticum; species Triticum aestivum. The sequence continues at coordinate 132,735,896 of NC_057810.1, read as the reverse complement.
AATAACAACTCATTGTTCATGGTTAGGAAACATAACCATCTTTGATTAACGAGCTAGTCAAGTAGAGGCATACTAGTGACACTTTGTTTGTCTATGTATTCACACATGTATTATGTTTCCGGTAAATACAATTCTAGCATGAATAATAAACATTTATCATGATTATAAGGAAATAAATAATAACTTTATTATTGCCTCTAGGGCATATTTCCTTCAGATGCTTAGATACATTTTCCACTGTGTGATGCAAAGTGGTCCACCTCTGAATGAAATCCCTTAGAGTCTCACTCGGTTTCTGCACACAATGCTGCAATTCTGTCAACCCTGCTGGCCGCTTCCAGTGATCTACTCCTAGATCACTATTGTACTCCCTTGTCAAATACTGAGCAAGGTATACAATAGTTCGGGTACATAGCATAGCATACTTTATAGAACCTATGACTGAGGCATAGGGAATGACTTCTCATTTTTTTTCTATTTTCTGCTGTGGTCGGGATTTGAGTCTTACTCAATTTCATACCTTTGCAACACAGGCAAGAACTCTTTCTTTGACTGTTCCATTTTGAACTATTTCAAAATCTTGCCAAGGTATGTACTCATTGAAAATCTTATCAAGCGTCTTGATCTATCTCAATAGATCTTGATGCTTAATATGTAAGTAGCTTTTACTGAGGTTTTTTCCTTTTAAAGAACTCCTTTAAAACACTCCTTTATGCTTTGCAGAAAAATTCTACATCATTTCTGATCAACAATATGTCACTCACATATACTAATCAGAAAGGCTGTAGTGCTCCCACTCACTTTATTGTAAATACAGGCTTCTCAAAAAGTCTGTATAAAACCATAGGCTTCGATCAACTCATCAAAGCGTATATTCCAACTCCGAGAGGCTTGCACCAGTCCATAGATGGATCGCTGGAGCTTTGCACATTTTGTTAGCACCTTTAGGATTGACAAAACCTTCTGGTTGCATCATATACAACTCTTCTTTAATAAATCCATTAAGGAATGCAGTTTTGTTTATCCATTTGCCAGATTTCATAAAATGCGGCAATTGCTAACATGATTTGGACAGACTTAAGCATAGATACGAGTGAGAAAATCTCATCGTAGTCAACACCTTGAACTTGTCGAAAACCTTTTTTGCGACAATTCTAGCTTTGTAGATAGTAACACTACTATCAGCGTCCGTCTTCCTCTTGAAGATCCATTTATTTTCTATGGCTTGCCGATCATCGGGCAAGTCAACCAAAGTCCATACTTTGTTCTCATACATGGATTATATCTCAGATTTCATGACCTCAAACCATTTCGCGGAATCTGGGCTCATCATTGCTTCCTCATAGTTCGCAAGTATGTCATGGTCTAGTAACATGACTTCCAGAACAGGATTACCGTACCACTCTGGTGCGGATCTCACTCTGGCTTACCTACGAGATTTGGTAGTAACTTGATCTGAAGTTACATGATCATCATCATTAGCTTCCTCACTAATTGGTGTAGTAGTCACAGGAACAGATTTCTGTGATGAACTACTTTCCAATAAGGGAGAAGGTACAGTTACCTCATCAAGTTCTACTTTCCTCCCACTCACTTCTTTCGAGAGAAACCCCTTCTCCAGAAAGTTTCCGAATTTAGCAACAAAAGTCTTGCCTTCGGATCTGTGATAGAAGGTGTATCCAATAGTTTCCTTTGGATATCCTATGAAGACGCACTTCTCCGATTTGAGTTTGAGCTTATCAGGATGAAACTTTTTCATATAAGCATCGCAACCCCAAACTTTAAGAAACGACAGCTTAGGTTTCTTGCCAAACCATAGTTCACATGGTGTCGCCTCAACGGATTTAGATGGTGCCCTATTTAACGTGAATGTAGCTGTCTTTAATGCATAACCCCAAAACAATAGTGGTAGATCGGTAAGAGACATCATAGATTGCACTATATCCAATAAAGTACGGTTATGACGTTCGGACACACCATTATGCCGTGGTGTTCCATGTGGCATGAGTTTGTGAAACTATTCCACATTGTTTTAATTGAAGACCAAACTCGTAACTCAAATATTTGTCTCCGCGATCAGATCGTAGAAACTTTATTTTCTTGTCACGATGATTTTCCACTTCACTCTGAAATTCTTTCAACTGTTCAAATGTTTCAAACTTATGTTTCATCAAGTAGATATCCCCATATCTGCTCAAATCATCTGTGAAGGTCAGAAAATAATGATACCTGCTGCAAGCCTTAATATTCACCGGACCACATACATCAATATGTATGATCTCCAACAAATCTGTTGCTTGCTTCATTGTTCCGGAGAATGGCGTTTTAGTCATCTTGCCCAAAAGGCATGGTTCGCAAGCATCAAGTGATTCATAATCAAGTGATTCCAAAATCCCATCAGCATGGAGTTTCTTCATGCGCTTTACACCAATATGACCTAAACGGTAGTGCTACAAATAAGTTGCACTATCATTATTAACTTTGCATCTTTTGGTTTCAATATTATGATTATGTGTATCACTACGATCGAGATCCAACGAACTATTTTCATTGGGTGTGTAACCATATAAGGTTTTATTCATGTAAACAGAACAACAATTTATTCTCTTACTTAAATGAATAACCGTATTACAATAAACATGATCAAATCATATTCATGCTCAACGCAAACACCAAATAACACTAATCCCGAAAGTATAGGGAGTGTGCGATGATGATCATATCAATCTTGGAACCACTTCCAACACACATCGTCACTTCACCCTTAACTAGTCTCTGTTTATTCTGCAACTCCCGTTTCGAGTTACTAATCTTAGCAACTGAACTAGTATCAAATACTGAGGGGTTGCTATAAACACTAGTAAAGTACACATAAATAACATGTATATAAAATATACTTATGTTCACTTTGCCATCCTTCTTATCTGCCAATCACTTGGGGTAGTTCCGCTTCCAGTGACCAGTCCCTTTGCAGTAGAAACACTTAGTCTCAGGCTTAGGACCAGACTTGGGCTTCTTCACTTGAGCAGCAACTTGCTTGCCGTTCTACTTGAAGTTCCCTTCTTCCCTCTGCCCTTTTCTTAAAACTAGTGGTCTTGTCTACCATCAACACTTGATGTTTTTCTCGATTTCTACCTTCGTCAATTTCCGCATTATGAAGAGCTTGGGAATCGTTTCCGTTATCCCTTGCATATCATAGTTCATCACGAAGTTCTACTAACTTGGTGATGGTGACTAGAGAATTCTGTCAATCACTATCTTATCTGGAAGATTATCTCCCACTTGATTCAAGCGATTGTTGTACTCAGACAATCTGGGCACATGCTCACTAGTTGAGCGATTCTCCTCCATCTTTTAGCTATAGAACTTGTTGGAGACTACATATCTCTCAACTCGGGTATTTGCTTGAAATATTAACTTCAACTCCTGGAACATCTCATATGCTCCATGACGTTCAAAACGTCTTTGAAGTCCCGATTCTAAGCCATTAAGCATGGTGCACTAAACTATCAAGTAGTCATCATATTGAGCTAGCCAAATGTTCATAACATCTGCATCTGCTCCTGCAATAGGTCCGTCACCTAGCGGTGCATCAAGGACATAATTCTTCTGTGTAGTAATGAGGATAAACCTCAGATCACGGATCCAATCCGCATCATTGCTACTAACATCTTTCAACATGATTTTCTCTAGGAACATATCAAAATAAACACAGGGAAGCAACAACGCGAGCTATTGATCTACAACATAATTTGCAAAATACTACCAGGACTAACTTCATGATAAATTTAAGTTCAATTAATCATATTACTTAAGAACTCTCACTTAGATAGACATCCCTCTAATCCTCTAAGTGATTACGTGATCCAAATCAACTAAACCATGACCGATCATCACGTGAGATGGAGTAGTTTTCAATGGTGAACATCGTTATGTTGATCATATCTACTATATGATTCACGCTCGACCTTTCGGTCTCCGTGTTCCGAGGCCATATCTGCATATGCTAGGCTCGTCAAGTTTAACCTGAGTATTCTGCGTGTGCAAAACTGGCTTGCACCCGTTGTAGATGGACGTAGAGCTTATCACACCCGATCATCACGTGGTGTCTGGGCACGACGAACTTTGGCAACGGTGCATACTCAGGGAGAACACTTCTTGATAATTTAGTGAGAGATCATCTTATAATGCTACCGTCAATCAAAGCAAGATAAGATGCATAAAAAGATAAACATCACATGCAATCAATATAAGTGATATGATATGGTCATCATCATCTTGTGCTTGTGATCTCCATCTCCAGAAGCACCGTCATGATCACCATCGTCACCGGCGCGACACCTTGATCTCCATCGTAGCATCGTTGTCGTCTCTCCAATCTTATGCTTCCACGACTATCACTACCGTTTAGTAATAAAGTAAAGCATTACATCGCGATTGCATTGCATACAATAAAGCGACAACCATATGGCTCCTGCCAGTTGCCGATAACTCAGTTACAAAACATGATCATCTCATACAATAAAATTCAGCATCATGCCTTGACCATATCACATCACAACATGCCCTGCAAAAACAAGTTAGACGTCCTCTACTTTGTTGTTGCATGTTTTACGTGGCTGCTACGGGCTTAAGTAAGAACCAATCTCACCTACGCATCAAAACCACAACTATAGTTTGTCAAATAGACTCCGTTTTAACCTTCTCAAGGACCGGGCGTAGCCATACTCGGTTCAACTAAAGTTGGAGAGACAGTCGCCCGCAAGCCATCTCTGTGCAAAGCACGTCGAGGGAACCGGTCTCGCGTAAGCGTACGCGTAAGGTTGGTCCGGGTCGTCTCGTCCAACAATACCGCCGAACCAAAGTATGACATGCTGGTAGGCAGTATGACTTGTATCGTCCACAACTCACTTGTGTTCTACTCGTGCATATAACATCAACATAAATAACCTAGGCTCTGATACCACTGTTGGGTTTCGTAGTAATTTCAAAAAATTTCCTACGCACACACAGGATCATGTGATGCATAGCAACGAGGGGAGAGTATTGTCTACGTACCCAACGCAGACCGACTGCGGAAGCGATGACACGACGTAGAGGAAGTAGTCGTACGTCTTCTCGATCCAACCGATCAAGCACCGAAACTACGGCACCTCCGAGTTCGAGCACACGTTCAGCTCGATGACGATCCCCGGACTCCGATCCAGCAAAGTGTCGGGGAAGAGTTTCATCAGCACGACGGCGTGGTGACGATCTTGATGAACTACAGCAGCAGGGCTTCACCTAAACTCCGCTACAGTATTATCGAGGAATATGGTGGCAGGGGGCACCGCACACGGCTAAGGAATAGATCACGTGGATCAACTTGTGTCAACTTGTGTGTTTAGAGGTGCCCCTGCCTCCGTATATAAAGGAGGAGAGGAGGGGAGGCTGGCCGGCCAAGGGGGGGAGGCGCAGGAGAGTCCTACTCCCTCTGGGAGTAGGATTCCCCCTCCAATCCTAGTCCAACTAGGATTCCTCGGAGGGGAAAAGAGGAGGAGGGGGCCGGCCACCTCTCCTAGTCCTAATAGGACTAGGGGAAGGGGGGGGGCGCGCAGCCCATCTAGGGCAGCCCCTTCTCTTTTCCACTAAGGCCCACTATGGCCCAAATAGCTCCCGGGGGGTTCCGGTAACCCTCCCGGTATTCCGGTAAAATCCCGATTTCACCCGGAACACTTCCGATATCCAAATATAGGCTTCCAATATATCAATCTTTACGTCTCGACCATTTCGAGACTCCTCGTAATGTCCGTGATCACATCCGGGACTCCGATACATCAAAATGCATAAACTCATAATATAACTGTCATCGTAACCTTAAGCGTGCGGACCCTACGGGTTCGAGAACAATGTAGACATGACCGAGACACGTCTCTGGTCAATAACCAATAGCGGGACCTGGATGCCCATATTGGCTCCTACATATTCTACGAAGATCTTTATCGGTCAGACCGCATAACAACATACGTTGTTCCCTTTGTCATCGGTATGTTACTTGCCCGAGATTCGATCGTCGGTATCCAATACCTAGTTCAATCTCGTTACCGGCAAGTCTCTTTACTCGTTCCGTAATACATCATCTCACAACTAACATATTAGTTGTAATGCTTGCAAGGCTTATGTGATGTGTATTACCGAGAGGGCCCAGAGATACCTCTCCGACAATCGGAGTGACAAATCCTAATCTCGAAATACGCCAACCCAACATCGACCATTGGAGACACCTGTAGTACTCCTTTATAATCACCCAGTTACGTTGTGACGTTTGGTAGTACCCAAAGTGTTCCTCCGGTAAACGGGAGTTGCATAATCTCATAGTCATAGGAACATGTATAAGTCATGAAGAAAGCAATAGCAACATACTAAACGATCGGGTGCTAAGCTAATGGAATGGGTCATGTCAATCAGATCATTCTGCTAATGATGTGACCTCGTTAATTAAATAACAACTCATTGTTCATGGTTAGGAAACATAACCATCTTTGATTAACGAGCTAGTCAAGTAGAGGCATACTAGTGACACTTTGTTTGTCTATGTATTCACACATGTATTATGTTTCCGGTAAATACAATTCTAGCATGAATAATAAACATTTATCATGATTATAAGGAAATAAATAATAACTTTATTATTGCCTCTAGGGCATATTTCCTTCAGATGCTTAGATACATTTTCCACTGTGTGATGCAAAGTGGTCCACCTCTGAATGAAATCCCTTAGAGTCTCACTCGGTTTCTGCACACAATGCTGCAATTCTGTCAACCCTGCTGGCCGCTTGCAAGTACCTTCGAAAGTTCTGACAAATACTCGGGCAAGTTCTTCCCAACTAAATATACTGCCTGGGGCTAACTGAGTCAACCACGCTCTGGCTGACCCTTCTAACATTAGAGGAAGATGCTTCATGGCCACTTCATCATTTCCACCACCAATCTGCACAGCCACTCGGTAATCCTCAAGCCAAGTTTCCGGCTTGGACTCTCCGATGAACTTGCTGACTCCGGTCATCAACCTAAAGTTGGGAGGAATCACTGCAGCCCTGATGGATCTGCTGAAACATTCTGGACCTGAAACATGAACTCTGCTGTCAGTCGGACGATCTCTGTCGCGGTCTTCTCTATGTGCTCTATTCTGGTCGACTAGACCTTGAACGAGAATAGATCTCGCATCAAAGCCTGGCTCTCTTGGGTCGGCCGGGACTCTGCGCTCGCCACTGTGAAGGCGTTTGTCATCGTATTGCCGAGGCATATATGACCCACTCCTCGGAGGAGGTGTGGGCAGTCGACGACGGTCGTCACGGCCGAGTTGGTGATCATATTGCCCCTGGTTCCTGTATTGATCCTGCTGTTGCCCACGACCTTCACGCCGCAGGGGCGATCTTGGGCTGTGGGCAGACTGAACTGTATCCGCCACCACGGATCTGCTATGAATCCTATTCCGCGACTGAGACACCGCTGATTTCTGTTCTCCTACTGCCCAGAGTAAGGCCCGGATCTGCATCAAACCTCTTCCAGCCTCCGATTGGGAAGGCTGAATTGACTCTGCTATTCGGGCTGCAGCTGTGAGATTTTTAATTGGAGTGCGGTATACCTTAGGTGGAGGCGGAACAAGCTGTCGTCGACTGGACTCAGGGATCCACTCCCAAGCACGCTCATCGACTGCGCGCTGGAGGTTCTCCAGTCGAGTGTGCTCAGCCAAATTAGCCAAGCGCACCTCTTCCAAGGCCCGAGCCTCGGGGGTTTCTCCAACAATGGGCGTGTGGAGTGCATCCATGTTGCGGCGACGAAGTTCTTTCCTCTGCTGCGAAGAGAGGGGTTCGGGATGGTACTCCTCATGGACGCGCGACGGATCGCCGCCACCATCCCCGCTGTCTTCGCGGCGGAAACCAGGCGGGCTACGTGGTCCGTCGACCATCAAGACTTCAGCCACAGGGTCGCTACTATCACACTCGGATGCGGTCTCGACGGAGCTAGTCGAGAGCTCGAACATGCCGTAGAAAGTTTCGTCGGGCTCGATTGTCGCGACTTGCTGGGTGGCCGAATGACGAGCCACCGCGTGTTTCACCCACCGCTGAAGCCATGACCGACCAGATCTCTTGCGGTAGCGAATAGCGGGGAAAGAAGACACCATGGGAGCCGACCGATACTGGGTCGATGGCTGCTGGAGAAGGACGCTGCGTACGCATGCACGAAAGAGCGTCGCCCCTTGGACGGGGAGCGCCTCAACGTCAAGGGGAGCTTCCTGAAGTCAGGCAGAGTCATCGGCGATGAAAACGAGAGCGCCGAGACGGATCTCGCGGCCCTCAGCCAATCCACCGCTGGAAACCATGATGATGGGGATCGGAAAAATTGCAACTTCACCAACAAGTCGCTAAGACACCACCCCCACGGTGGGCGCCAACTGTCGTGGTCCTAAGACTGACAGTAGAAAGGGGGTAGGTATGGAGAGGCAAGATCTCAGCTATGGTGAAGGCGTACACACAAGATTTACGAGTTCAGGCCATTCACGGAGAAAATAATAGCCCTACGTCTCGGTGCCCGGAGGCGGTCGACTCGATTATATGTGTGTAGTGTTACAGGGGGTGCGAACCCTTGTGCCAGAGGAGGGGGGTGGCTTATATAGAGTGCGCCAGGACCCCAGCCATCCTCCATTACAAGGGGTTCAATGTACGTAAAGACAGGGCGTTACTGGTAACGCCAACTATAAATGCTATTAATGACCTTTAAGACTCCAGAGCGAATGCCTGACCATTGCAGTGTTGAGTGACTCCTGATATTCAGTAGGTCAAGTGGCTCCTTGTATGGTCGAGTGACATCAGGTAAGAAGGGTACCCGAGTGATATGATTGGTCGAGTGAATTGCACTCGACACCTTTGACTGAGGGTTCTTTGTCGTCTCTTGGACTTCTTTGCTTCTAGGATAGTGACCTTGGCTAGGGCGTATAGGTCATGCCTATAACCCTATCCCGGGTCTGTATCCTCATCACCGGACATGAACACGGCGGAGCCGGACGAGCTCCGCTCAAAGATCGTTATGTTTCATGTAATAATATGGATTTGAGTTTTCTAATTTGAGGCATCCGAATATGGAATGCATTATTTGAGACGTGACAGTCACTGTTCACGGACGCGGACCGACGTTTGAAGGTCAGATTTGCCTAGTTCGGTTGTAGATGCTCTAACTTTGTATTACAGACGCGCACGCACACACGAAGAGAACATTTGGCTTCTCAAAACGAAAAGTGAAACAAAATTTGACCTCTCGTTGTATATAACCCCTTTTCCTTTTCGTTTTGGTGACGCGGTACAGGCGGCGTACTTCCGTGTCTCTTCATGTTGGGACAAACGCCAATGTCCATGTGCAGGAAATAAGTGGAAAATAATTGGGAGCTCGGGTGGTTTAACACAGTAACATGTGGCTGGATATATGGGTCACGGGAAGAAAGCTGATGGTCGGGGACTCGGCATCCCATTCTTGTTTGGCGCTCTGTTCCCAATCATTTTCGACTCAAAGCAGCTTGCCTCGAATTACTTGGTTCCTGGTTAATTTTTTTTCCTGAACAAACGGATATTGGGAAAGCATCTTCCTAGACTGGAATCCTTGGAAATTATCGTGAGATTTCAGAGCATGTGACATTTTTGGTTGCCTTCACAACCATTTCAGCAGGATGCAAGGCATGAACGGCATGCCTTCGTAATCCTATGCACTGTACATTCTATCTCTTGTTCAGAATTAATCAGCGTGTCTTGGTTAGGAAGATTTATAAACAGTCGCAGGCCGGCCGCTGCTTCCGAGTCACACTCACTTCTGCCCGTACATACATAAATAAATTTTCGCAGCCGTTGGTAAGTCGACATACGTACGCAGGCGGTTCCAAAACCTCTGCTACTATTTCGGCGAGACGGCCGCGCCAAACAGCGACCTGGCATGCGAACCAGAGTGCAGCGGAGCGGATGTACAGTACGTACGTGCACGGAGCATGCGACTGAACGAACTGCTTCGCTGTTGGTCAAGCTGCGTGCGTGTACCGACCACCTACCACAAAACCAGCCAAGCCGTTCGCTTCCCGGCCACGGAAGCGTATGTGGTACTCTACATAGTGCCTAGTATCTCGAAAGAAAAAAAAGGTGTGTATTACTGAAAAAGGTTTTTTTTACCGAAAAAGAAAGGGTGTGTATTATAACGTCTGTTTCCTCTGTTTTTTCTATGGCAAGATCGATTCAACGCCACGTGCCACCGCAACCTGCGTTGGATACATGCATCTTGTCCCATCTGGCTATCTTGATCGTGTCTGTGCTGCACACGTGTACGTCGGTAGGTAGCACGTGGCCATCGATCCAACCGCCTTAGGTGCGTAACGAATTGTCTGAGGCGGCTTTCGACCCACATACGGGCCGGCAGCTATTACAAGTTCCCGGCCGCCACTCAGAGAAAAGGGAAGGAAGGAAGTGCAGGTGGGTGCCGTAGCGTCGCCGTCGGTGTCCGTCGCGTCTCCGTCGTCCCGCGTACGAGTCCCTCTCCGTCCCGTCCCGTCCCGTCAGCCGAGATGCTCCACAGTGCTAAGCTATGACTACGAGACAAGTTCAAATGACGGGGTTTGACAACGCAACGTGGGCAGCCGACAAGCGCGCGGTAGCATTCTGGAAAGAACAAGTGGCATTTTTTTTAAAGGGTTTTTACGGTACCCTATACTGCTACTAGGGAGGGAGCAGTATATGTGTGATCCCACTGTTGATCACAAAGGGAATTGCTCTGGTGGGCCAATACTTCTGAACGACCAGGACACAAGCAGGTTGAGTCATGCCTGTGTGAGCATTCTAGCACACGACGTGGTTGTCGACCTCACAGCAAAGGTAGATAAGCAGCTCCACGTCCTGCGAGATGCGGCTGAAGTAGAGGTTCGGGCACGCTCCGGCACTCACCTAGACGCAGCTCTTCGGGCGTCAGAAGACTGGCACATCTTGCGCATCCTGGCCTCGTCGTCCACGGCGGCGAGCTCGTCCGCGGCGCAGGATGGTTTGGCATGCGCTGATTGTGCCTCGTGCATGGCGGCAAGCGTGATGCTAGGGTGAGGATGGGGCGCACGGTGACGGGCCATAACGTCATAACTGCACAAGCATCAATCTACGATCACGACAGATTAAGGGGAAGTGGCCCGGCCGGTAGGCGCACGGTTGAAGGGAGACGACCGTCCGGGGATGTCTCCCGGAGATGCAGAGTCGCCGAATAATGAACTGCAAGCGCATATACCGGTGGCCGAGAGATACGCAGTACTAGCGATACTGCTGATCCGTTTTCACCGGTACAGATATCTAACAACCCTTGGATCTTTGCCATTGAACGGCCTGTATTCAATACAGGGTACCATAAAAGAGCTCTTTTTTTAGGAGACACAGGTGTCATTTCTAGATCACATTTTTTAGCGGCCATTTTCTCGGATTGCAGGATCGAAATAGCTTAAGTTTAGCTATACATAGAAACAACGGTGGAAAAACATACCCACCATTGAGAACGTAATTTAGGTCTTTGGCTCATGCCATCTGTTTGTTGAAACGTCTATAATACACTTGAGATATGATCGTGTCCTGACTGGTTAATTATAACACGTTTTTTCTACTAATCTACTGCAGATTAGTGCAAGGATACGAACACTTTAAATATACCAGTGATAATTGCACTTGGAAATCATCTCTCCATCTCATATTAGTTGTCGTTGAAATGGATGTATCTAAATGTATTTTAGTGTTAGATGTATCTGTTTGAGCTACAATTAATATGAGACGTATGGAGTATAATCCAACATACAATAAACAAAGAAATGTCGACGGCCATCTGCATAGTATGGTTCGAGTGATCAGGCGAGCAAAACGTGATTGTCATTCTTTAGGGTCATGATGTATATCTGTGCGACGATGCCAATATTCCTTTCCGGGACTCGTTTTCGTGGATGGAAGATGATGTTTTCATCACATTAAGCACACAAAATGACGTCCCCATCATTATCAAAAGAAAAAAAATGACGTCCCCATCAGTGACAATTCATCATCTTTTTTTTCGACGTTGCATATGAGCAAAAGCAATACTTCATCCGTTTCATAGTCTAGTGCGTATATAATTTTTTTAAATGTTCAACTTTGTAAATTTTGATCAAGTTTGTGAAACAAAGTACTCCCTCCGTCCCAGTTCGCAAGGCAAAGTTTTCAAATATCTTGGCCCAAGGTGAATTTCCATTGGCTCTGATTTTCCACGTAAAAACGTTAACCATCGGCGCTGCAATTAATTTGGAAAGTGAAAAGAACTCTATTTTCTAGTCTTTAATTGATTCGGCGCGATATTTTCCTCTGCCCCGCGCGCTGTTTTCGCCTCGCGCGCTCCTTCCTCCTTCGGCGTGATATTTTCCCCTTAAATTTTGCTATCACGCCCAGATTTCTTTCCTAAACCAGAGATTTGATTCCGCGCGCAAGGATTTCGTTCCAAACTCAAACGAAAGCAGCGCCCAGATTTCTTTATATAGCCATGGACTTACGTAGACGAACAGCCCAGTCTAGCGCCAATCTCATCTCCTCTCCTCCTCGATTTCATGGCATCGGACGGGGGAGACGAGGGACATCGTCGTCCGCCGCCTCTTGGCCTCCGAGGCCTGACTCGCGCTGCCTTCCTTCCTCGTTCCGGCGATGGCGGCGGCGTTCCTCCACTTCGTACTCGTCATGGCGGTGGCCTTCCTCCACTTGGTCTTGCAGGTCGAGGACCACTGCCGTCGTTCTCCATTGGAACAGCTGCCTCTACACCGGTGTCCAGCCCCAGCGTCGGAGGGAGACGCCGCGTCGGTCTGTCGCGCCCACCTCGATCTCCTTCTCCAAATCAGGCAGGCTCGTCGAACTGGGCCACCTTGCCAGGCGGGAGCGGTAGTGCAAGCGCCGCCGGAAGGACGTCCTCCTACGTCGGCTTGAACATCATGAACGGCTCCATCTGCGTTGGACCAAATTCGTCCGTATTCTGCACGAGAGGTACGTAGTCCTTCTTGCCTGATCAGGATATGTTGTCTCGTTCGACGATTGCATCAGGAAACTGCCTGCGAGTCGCTGCTGCAGGATGTTTGCCTCCGCTGATCTCCTTCCTTGTAGTTGTTTACTGTTTTGCTGTTCTGGTGCATGCAGATTTAGTGGAGTGGTTTCCCACGGTGAAAGAGGAGTGGATCAGCTTTTGCATGCAAACATTGATGGACTACTAGTGCCAAATTGAATACAAATATGCCTAAGGGGTGAAAGATTTTGGGACAAATAGTTTTTGGGATTTTGCCTTGCGAACTGGGACGGAGGGAGTAGTAGTAGTAGTGGTGGTGGTGGTAGTATAGTAGTAGGATGGTTAGTGTGAGCAGTACGTTTTATAGGATCCAACTACCGATCCCTACTTCTGAGTTTCCCCGTTTCCTCTCGTGTTTTGTCTCCTCCACGTGCGACGGAGTCCACGTCGGTCGACTGTGATACGTGAAGCTTCCTGGCTAGCTAGCCATCTAGGTTAACCGTGAGCGAATCGGGGCACGAAATGACGGCACAAGTCGCAGTTGAGAAAAAGGGTTTTCCCCGCTTTATAGATAAAGCATCATCGAATAATCGAATCCTGCCGATACAAACACACACACCCAGTGCTGAATACAAGGACGCTGATAACAGCAACACTACCCCGACAAAATCCTAGCCAACATCAGATGAACACAATCAGTACTACTACGATGATGTCGGGGCCCTCAACCGTGGGCGGGCCATCGCGAAGAGGAGAAGCCGAGTAGGACGAACAATGAGCTCCAAAGCGGCGCCTTCAGTAAGGAAACGACACCATCGTGTCGCCATCGCCCAATCCAAGGATTAGAGTTTCCCCCGGAGCACTCCGACGACAAATGAGATGCCGCGACGGTGCCTTCAAGAAGGGGACGACGCTGGAACGCCGCCGCCATCGGCTTGGCAGAGCAGAACGGGTTTTCACCCCGGCCAACACTCATCGTCACCGAATTGGATGAACGACCCACCCCGGTCAACATGCCGCCCACACGGCCATGCTGACCGGACAACGCCCGAGCCGCGTGCTCCGCCCAAGAGCACCCCAGCTACCACCAACCGGGCCGCCGCCACGGCATCCGAGCCCCACCCTCAACCAGGACACACCGAACGGACGCGGCTGACCAGAACGAAGCGGAAGCTCGCCCTCCACCCCAAAGTCGACACCTTGGCATGATCGATGACCTCGGCGGCCGGATCAGGGCCAGGGGAACTCCGGCGGCCACCCGCAGCAGCCGCCAGATGCAACGGAGGGGGCACCCTGCCCCTTCCCGGAGTCCCCTGCCACCACCAGCAGGCCTCGCGTGCACCACCACACCATGGCGCCACCCCGGCCTGACGAGCCCGTCGCTGAGTCCAAAGAAGTGGGAGGGAGCTCACCCGAGTCCGACGCAGACGAACCGCCACCGGAGAGAGCCGCCATTGCCGTGCGCAGATCGGACAACCACCAGGCCGCAGCAGCACCGCTGCAGACCACCCCACTCCGAGGTCAAGACCGACCTCGGCCACCGCCCCGCGCCGCCCGCCGCCATCCACACTACAAGGATTCCGGTCTATTGCAACAAAATTTATTGCTACAACTATATTTCGTTGCAATAAAATGCTATATTACCACAAAATTTCAGCTCGTGGTAATAGGATCTACATATTGCCACAGTTCCATTCCATCGCGCTAGGTACTCATTTTTGTTGCAATAGAAGCGACATATTGCCACAAGCTGCATCAGCGTTGCAATATGGTGGTGATATTGCGACAGTTGCGACCTGTTGCGTGAAGTGGTCATTTTGTTGCAATAAAGACTAGGTATTGCGACAATGTAAATCTTTGTGGCAATATTTAGACATATATTGCAACAATTCTGACATGTGGCGCTAGCCATAGATACTGTTGCAAAATACATGGCTTCTTATTCCAACAAAACATGTATTGGTTGTAATAGGGCGACTTTTTGCCTCACCTTCGTTGTGTTGCAATAACCATTATATATTGCAATAACTTGTGCATGTATGGTAATACGTACAACATATTGCAACAATCCTCTAGTGTTGTGAAAAAAGCAGTAGTATATTGCAACAATATTCTCTACAGTGCCCCTGATTTTTTCATTTATTTATTATACTATTTCTCAGGATCTTATTAAAGGGGCTTACTAGTTCATAGATGTGTGAACACATTTGGTACCACAAATTGCACCTAAGTTGTATTTTAGTCACATATCTTGCAAAGTGGACATCGATGGTACCACAGCTTGAAGGAACGCTCGCTTACACGCGTGCAAAACGTTGCACACTCGCGGACGCCCTTCACTTTAGGGTTTCTTGCACTGCTAGGGTTTCCTAGCAAGGTCCTCCTCAACACCGGAAAGACGGCAAGCTCACTTCCCTTCTCACCAAGGTGAGTCCTGAGCACTGGGCAGCAAATCCTCACATTCTCTTCCTTTCTAATTTTTCTGTATCTTTCATGATGTGATTGTATGCATTTATGTGTTGTTAATAAAAATGTATATCATCCAAAATTCTCTCACCCAAGATACAACGCGCTTCTCTATTTAGTTTAGTTGTCTGATTTGTATTCTTAGACAGGCTGGTTGTTCTCTCTGTCCCCTGATATTTCCAGCAAGAATTCAGCAGCAGATGAACAACACTATATCAAGATATATATGTCTAAATATAATGACTAATGTTTCTTTAAAAAACTATAAGTATTGTCAAATATCCCTAACATGAAGTTCTTTCCAGTAGATCATCTTTTAAATGTATGCATTGTTCTTTTTTTAAAGATCTACTCGAGAATGAGGGAATAAACCGGCTAACAAGCTTTCAAAAAATAAAAACCCGGCTATATTCCAACTACCAATATACCCAGCCTGTAATCTCATTTTAATTTTAATTAGATCTAAGAGCTAACCACCATTCCTTTGATTATGCATGCTCTCGGGAATCTCTTTTAATTAGAAGGCGTGGTGTGCATAGACTCCCTTCCTTATCTTGAAGGCTTTCCCTCTATTTATTTCCTGTCACAAGGATTGAATTTCTTTCTTTCCTTATTATTTCTTCGGAAATCCCTTTTAATTAGAAAAGGCATGGTCTCCTTTCCTTTCTTATTTTTCTTCATGTTGAGATTTATATAGAAGGCGTGGACAGAGCGCTCCTTCCTTATATTCCTGTCACAAGGCTTCAGTTTATTTCCTTCTTTGGTCTTTACATGTATGTTCAAATCCCCTCTTTATTTCCTTCCGTACTCAATATCATTTCGTTCCTTATTTCTTTGCATGTCGATTGAAATCCTCTCATGTCTTTTGTCACATCTGAGCGGGCCCCTGTGTAAGTGTGAGCGTGGGCCCAGACCGAGGCCATGGCATCTTGCCCTAGAGTGTGGGCCCCAAAAAATAACAGCAAAGTAAATATTGCGCGTCTGGTGGTTCGAAACCCAGACGAACTATTTGTAGACCGAAACAGCTACCCATCACGCTAATGTTTGCTTTATGTTAATATAATCCATCTAGAAATACATATATAACAATTTGTCTATCGCTTGTCTCTAGCACCAAGCAGATTTAAGAAGGAAAGTTTTTTGCTTTGTGTAATTGACGGAAGGAGGTAGCCACTCGGCACCATTTTTTTTGTAAAAGTTGCAGTAACTATTAATACATAATTATTATGTATTTCAAATGTCTAATATATTTCATTATTGTGTACCTTGAAGAGGTAAACATAATTTTTTCCCTAAAATTTACGTGCACTTAAACAGTCCAACATGTGTATTACAAATTATTATGCATATTCTCTAAAAAAATTCATAGTAATACGTGTCCCATTTATGTCATAAAGAACAAAGTACAAGTCACGTAAAGACCGACATGACAAAACTGAAAAGATAGCAGAACATCTCTGAGCTTGACACCAACGCCCGCCACCTGCTTCCGACACCACCTCAGCAGGCACCGAAGAAAAGAATGATGAATCACCACCTCATCCGAGCTCGACGCGACTCCATCGCTGATATGTAGCTTTACGGACCTCCAAGGGGGCTGACGAAGAGTGAAACCCTTGCCGTTAAACGAATCAGACTGGGGAAACACCACGGACACACCATCGAACTCCAAATCTGGCACCCCACCACAACTAAGACATTGAAGGAGGAAACCATACCTGCCATCCACGAACCACGAGCCCAACACATGTTCCGTCTTCCAGATGTCGTCGATGCAGATCACAATCTGCATCCGCTCCTGGACTACCTCCCAAGCTCCGTGCTAACGATGGAGCAAACGTCGTCGCAACGGCGAAGCCCGAGGACACAGGTCCACCACGAGGATGCCGCCGCCGCCATGCCATCCTTGCTTGAACATATTGGTTTCCAAATCAATCCCCAACCATAGGACTGCTGGCCTCGTCAGGAAAGGATCCGAAGAATATTTATTCAGCACCGTCATCGTCACCGCCGAAGTAAAGACGATGAACAACCTAAAAACCTTGACTACGAGGAAGTAATAACCTATTACCATGTGTCTAGTCACAACGGCTGCCAACTAATGTCGTTTCGTGGCAATAAGTACTTATCACCACGAAACATCATGTATTGCAACAAACGATTTTATTGCAATAGACCCGAATCGTTGTAGTGCCAGGAGTCGGATCCGCGCCAGCACGCCACCGCCCAGATCGGGAACCCCCGCGGCCGCCACGCCACAAACGAGCTCGCCGCTCGACGTCGCGTCCCCAATAGGCAACCCGACCGCCGAACTCCGAGCCGACCGCCGCGCCGCCGGCCCCGCCAAAGCCCGGCGCCCCCACTCGACCGGCCGTCTCGCGCCAGCCGCGGAGCACGAGGGGGAGGAAGAAGAGGCCCCGCCGCCGCCCCCACCGGCCGGGCTTCGCCCGCCGGCGTTGCTGGGCGGCGGCGAGGGAGGAGAGCAGAGGAGGGGGTGGTGGGTTGCGGCGGCTAGGGTTCCCACCGGTCGCTCGCGAGAGCGACACGGGAGGGGAGGGGAGGGGAACGGAGCAGTATGAGCTATGATCGCACAAGTCGCAGTTACCCAAACCTGTTCTGGCTAGCTTCTTTGCACTAGCTCGAGAATAAGTTTGCCACTAAAAGTGGGACACGACCGTACGGGAGCCGTTTCCTTTCATGTATGGCCGGGTGTCGTGGTGTGCATCGTCAAGGGAAGGATGATGCATGGATTGATGGGTGAGCCATGACCGTGTCAGAGTAGTTCTAGCTAGCTAGTGATGTGTGACGATGAAGCCGATGATCAACCCCTCACCTAATAATCGAGGGAGCGCAGCCGTGGTCTCATCGCCATCAGCTGATACGTGCCCAGAAGAACGACCTTGAGAGTTGAGAGTTCGTTGTCAGCAGAAGCCCTCGTGCTCGGGCTTGAAGAAGGCTCATGCTCAAGGTCCATGTCGATCTGGCATCCTGGAGACTCAATGCCGAAGATTGCATTCGAATGCATGCATCTGCCATTCCAGAAAACAATAACGAGATTCAGTTAGATCGTCCTCGCATTGATAAACAAAATGTTTGTCAGATGAACATGGACACTTGGTTTAATTTGCAAGCTGTACGTACGGAGACCTTTTAGGAGATACACGGGCTGGTCCGAAGATGATCCCTCTGAGGAACATGTGAAAAGGCATTGAAGTACTTAAAATGTAAATTAAGATGGGAACTGAACATGGCATGCTTGCATCCAGCCAGGATGGGAAGGAGGCCGTGTGCTGTGGCGGTTGAACTGGTTTAAATATCTCTCTAGTCCTTACTACAAGGACTAGTAAAACGGAGGTAGTAATTACAGGTTGTATTCCTTTCTTCGGATTACATGATAGGCACACGTAACCAACCAAGGACACATACATGCCCAGACAAGGGCCTCTTTGGACAGCAAACATTTGAAAACGTCGAAATATATTAGAACAAGCGATTTTCTGAACGTGAGATTCTTTTCGGAGATAACTTTATACAGCACACGCGTGCGGGGAGAGAGAGAGAGAGAGAGAGAGAGAGAGAGAGAGCGCAACATATGTTCACGTGGTCCGAAGGGTTTTCATAGGAGGCAAATATTTTAGCATTCCAATCGTCCAAAATTCCCATGAAGGTCTCTTTGGTTTGGAGGATTCTTAAAACATGTGGATGGAACAAGCAAAGGAGTTGCACAAAAAAGATAAAAAAAGATTTTTTGTAGACTTATTTGCTTGGTTCACGTGATGAATAACAAAATACAGTCAAGAGGCGAACCAAGCATAAACAAAAGAAAGTTATAACCTTCCCTCAAAAAAAAAAGAAAGAAAGTTATAACCTGTTTTTTCGCCACTACACAAACAAAAAAAAGGATGTGTGAGCCTCGGGGAGGTCTTATTCCATGTTGAAATCGTCTATTTGTTGCTATAACGTGCACATGGGCTGGTGCATGTATCTCTCGCTACCTTACCTCGGCTCCCTGTTTTGCTGGCTCGCTTAGCTTGTTTTTTGCCTGCTCCATTGCTAGCTAAAATAAGAATATCATATTTTTGTTTGTAAATCAAAAGAAGTTCACTGACGTTTAAAAATGTTGTGACTTCAAAAAATCATGAATTTAAAACATATTATATTCACGAATTTGGGAAAAGGTTCACATATTTACAAGTATCGGTGAACTTTAAATATTGATGAATTATGGAAAATAAAAAGAGAAAATAGTAAACAGATAAAGAAAACCTATTAAACCGGTAAAATAAACCAAAAACTTGGAAATATCAAAACTAGGAAAATCAGTGAGCCCATTACGATTATATAGGTGTGCATTACTCACAATCAGCGACACACACCCTTCATGACATACCTTGTTAGTAATAATTAAACCCAAAAAAAGGTTGAAAAACACTAAAAAAATCATGCAATACATTCTTCAAATCGGGGAAAACACTCAGCGTATTATGGCTATATAGGTGTGCATTATTCTCAATAAGCGACACACACCCTTACAGGCCGGATCCATAGATAACCCCACAGCCCTTGACACATGAGACTTCAATTCTACCCTCTCCGTTCCAAATTACTCGTCGTGGACTAAAACCACGACGAGTAATTTGGAACGGGGGAGTAGAAAGCTTAGTATTTGAAAAATAGTTTACATTGGGGTTTTAATAAAAGTAAGATGATAAAGAATTCCTCCATTTTCATCTGCTCCATTTGCCAAGAGAAAATTTATATTCCTATATTTCTCATCTACTTTTTCCTACGAACCAAAAATTGCCCCCAAAAAAGATCCTACAATTGAGAAGGGCTCTAAATTGTAAATTTCATGTAATTTCTGCCAAACTGTACTCGCTTGTATGTAAATAAATAATTAAATGTGAACACCAAATTTAAATCCGGTAATCAAAGTCGTGTCCCACGAGGCCACAAATTCGGCATCTCACCTGGTGACGGTCCGCCGAGCTGAAAAAGATCACACACATATCATATGTCATGTAATTATTTAATGATGATTTGTTAAATTTCGTAAATCGATCAATCAATCGTCTCGTCGTAAGGAGATGATGGGGCCTAGAGGTCCTAATCCCATGCTCATGGTTTAGCTAGATATTCATTTGACAGCTGATCGTCTGGAGTGTGGGAGAATTCCGCTTCAGATTTTATTTCTCTTCTTCTTGTAAATGATATAACCATTCTATATGAAATAAAGTCCTTTACCCGCAAAAAGAAGGCAACCTCCGATGCACCCTCGGGGAGACCTGTGTGAGATCTCACATTAGGTGAGCTCTATGAGATAGATTTTTTGTAAAAGAAAATACATGTTCAAACATTCTCAACTTTTCTATAGACACACATCAAACAATTGATGTACAACCTCCAAAAATTCCAGCTCCTAATTCAACTTACATTATTAGAAACAAAAAAAAGAGAACATCGGATATGAATAGTGTCAAAGTATTATTCACCCAATGCTGCTACTCTTCACATTCGAATTTGTTTTTTTAATCTTTAAATGTACATTGAGTTTTGAGCTGATTTTTTTGGAGTTGTAGACATAACCCACATGGATGTTGTCAAATAATTTCAGATTTTTTTTCATAATGTCGAAATATGAGTTTTTGGGTTGACCTCACGATTTCATCTAAATATGAAATCTCATACAAGTCTCTCCGATGCATCCCATAAAATTAGTTTACGCTTAGAGAACTAATGATGTTGACATGGACCACGTGCCTCATGGATCCCAGTTTGTTGTTTAGCCCGGGACGAGACTAGCGTGCCGGCGACGTGCAAACTACCCTGTGTTCGATCACCTTTTTGAGGGTCCAGCACAACGGCTTCGTCTAAAGAAAAGTGTGTTATCGGAATAGAAACACGTTTGATGGCCCCTGATCCATGTGTCAGCGACCTGCCGCTAAGCCATAGGCATTGGGTTCCTCCACCCTGTGCGCATACTTCACTCGAGGGGTAAAAAAAAAGTGAACATATCATTGGCTCACCGGGCGCCAACGCCATAGCGTCGGCTCACCGGGCGCTCGGGTCCTTTGATGCTGGATCCTCACGGTCCCAGCCGGAACACCTCTTCTTTCCCATCACCGGCTGGGCAGAGTATGAGTCCCATCGGGAACGGTCGGCCTACCGTGGGAAGGAGAGGATAAGGGCCCCCGACGCTTGTATCGAGGCGGAAATGGCGGCGGCAGAGGCGGCTGATGCGGCGGCCCGGGCGGCGGCAGAGGAGGAAGCCATCCGCGTCCGCATTGTGAAAAAACGGCAGCGGAGGAACACGCGCACCCTCGACCATGAGCAGAATCAGGCGGTTTGTGCCATGGCCGGACTGCCACCGAAAGAGGAGAAGGAGGACAGCGACGACGAGGAGAACTCCGGCAACGAGCAGATCCGGCTCGATCTGTATTGCGTCTTCGACAGGTACTTCCGTGAGAAGGACGGCAAGGGCGCCGGGAAGGGGCATCTGTGGATGAACTCCACCATATCCAAACATGCCAAATTTTGGTAGTCCGATGGCATGTTTAGTATAGTGAGATGGAGTAGGCGGACGATGCGTGTGCATCGACATAATTGCATGAGTTTGTATGTATTTAAGATACGGTAATTGAGGTGCCCGGATGTGGATTGTATTTTTTTGAGGAGTGCCCGGTCAGTGCACGCGGATGTGCCCGGACGCGTCCACGGACATTTGAGGGGCCGGATTTGTCAAGTCCGGCTACAGATTCTCTTAGAGCATCTACAACCAAACCCCTCAAACCCGTCTCAAATGTCCGGGTAGGCCACCCGGTCCCTGCCCGGTCACAAAATTTGGATCCAGATGGGCCTCTCAAACGGCCCTCAAACGCGCGGGCTGACCGGCACCCCCCATATCTAGCCCAAATATGGGGCGGATATGGGGGCGCCCGGGCGCGCCCGGGAACGCCCGCCACGTCGGACCCGGCCCATGCTGGCCCACCCGACCCCACTTATATTCATCTCCATCCTTTCGCTGGACCAAACCCTAGCCACTTCACTCCCATCTCCTCCCCTCCACTCCCATCTGCTACCCGAGCTCACCTCCGGCAGTTTGCGGCCTTCTCCGCCATGGCAGGCAGCGGATCTGACTCCGAACAGTCCGGATCCGTCGATTGGGGTGGCGTCCTGTGTGGGTTGGAGGAGGCAATGGCAGTCCGCATTGCACTCCGCCGCTCCCGGGTGGACAGTGCCCGACCGACGGACGGAGCCGTCCGCCGCGACGCCATAGAGTCGGCTCACCGGGCGCTCGGGTTCTCTAGTGCTAGATCCTCGAGGTCCCGGCCGGAACACCTCTCCTTCCCCACCACCGGTCGGGCAGAGTACGAGTCCCCCCGAGAACGGGCGGCCCGCTGTGGGAAGGGGAGGATAAGGGCCCCCGAGGCCCGTCTCACGACAGAAATGGCGGCGGCGGAGGCGAGCGAAGCGGCGACGCGTGCGGCCATATAGGAGGAGGCCATCCGCGCCCGCATTGTGAAGAAACGGCAGAGGAGGAAACACACGCCCTTGCCCGTGAGCACAATCGGGCAGTCCATGCCATGGCCGGACTACCACTGAAGGAGTAGAAGGAGGACAACGACGACGAGGACAACTCCGACGACGTGCAAATCCGGCTCGATCCGTACTGCGTCTTCGACCGGTACTTCAGCGAGAAGGACGACAATGGCGCCGGGAAGGGCAAGTGCAGCCACGGATGAACTCCACCATAGCCAAAAATGCCAAATTTTGATAGTCCAATGACATGTTTAGTGGAGTATGATGGAGTAGGCGAACGATGTTTGTACGTTGACGTAGTTGCATGAGTTTGTATGTATTTGAGATATGATAATTGAGGTGTCCGAATGTGGATTGCATTTTTTAAACTAGTAAGTGTGCACGTGCAACGCATGTATCATAGAGTTATGAAATAGAGAAAATTGGATCGGAGGAAGGGGAGGAGTGGCATAAGTGTCGAGGGAGGAGGATTGATTATTGCGGCGTCCATGCTTGCAGGTTTCCTTGGTATTTCCCAGCTACTTTTAGTGACTCCTTTGATTATGTTGGACTATTGTAGAAAAGATTATTGGGAACATTTTTTGTGTACAATCAGTAATCGGATGGAAGAGGCAAAAGAAATTTGCAAGGTAAGACCTGAAGCTTCCTTGAACTGAAAGGTTGTTTTGCAAGCTGTCGAAGTTAGGGTCTAGCGACTCAGTTGTGCACTCTGAAGAATGTAAATATTTGAACTTGTCTATCAAGTCAAGGATACGTGATCCAACTATTGACATACTTTATAAAATGTGTCAGAACACTATCTATAATAAATATAGTGAAAGCAAGCACATGTAAGCACAATGTCTGAAAATGTCAAACTATGTACAAGTCAATTTTACACTAAATGTAGAAATAGATGTTATGCACTGTAAATGATAGAATCTACCAACAGCGCTTCAAGGCATGGGCTGGCAATATATATTTGTAAACCGAACATGACATAAACTGGCAATATAACTTCATGCCATAATTTGGAAATAAATATGATGGTACATGACATTAACATTAAAGGTGATGTTAAAGAAATTTCAAGCCATTTGGCAAAAATAGAATATCACATTAACCTTAGGCAATAGTCTACCCTGTATTTCACTCTAATTTAAGGTTACTAAACATATTTTTGACATGATAGGGAAGAAAACTGATACATGCTCCTTTTCAGTGGCAAAACAATTTCACTCCTAAAGATAAGTGTTGGAAACATGCACATCCTTTTATTTGCCAACTGAACAAGCGATTGGATTGCCTCCAGTATTACAGAGACCAAAGGTCATGAAACATCAGTGTGAATCCCAGATCACATCAATTTGGATTTTCCATCTCATATCTTCATTGTGTAAAGTTGGGTCAGATTGCAGTATTTATATGTAATTTTGCAAGAGTTCTACCAAGTCATTAACTATAGAATCCATATTTATTTCTTAGGTAAACATTGATATTATTTAGGAGTGAAAGACATACCTGACGCCACAATTTTGGAATGTAAATTGATTAATATTGGTAGCAATTTTGGAAAGTTATGTATGTGGCTAATCAATTAGGAAGGTCATATCTCCATAAGCGATAGGTGACTACTTCATAATTCACAACATGAAACCATTTTAGACTTGTAAACACATTTCATAAATAAAAAACCATCAAAACATTTCAGAATTCACAGCATGCCCATATGTATTCAAATAAAATGATGTTTCGAATAAAAAAACTAACAAAGTATGGTTGACTACAAAATAGCTTGAATAAATATTAACCAAGAAGAGCGAGCGTGCACCATCCCTCTGAAACATCTTTATAGACGATATTCTTGCTGTTTTTTCTGATTTATCAATCTGTTTGTTCGGCTTGGCCAAAATCTGTGTCGTCCACCTTGGAACACCCCTTGACAAGGCATGATGATGATGAATCGGTGTGCATATCGAATAAAATATTACATACGTAGTTTCTGCCTAAGCCTGACATGATGATGCTGAAATTAAAAGGAATACTTAGCTTTTAAAATTAGCATCGATAATGCAAGTATGCGAAAATTCCTTTCCTTGTTCAATCAATCGAGATTTAAGTTTTTAGGTTTAGAATAAAAATAGGAAGAATAGCAAAACAGTACATGCGAATGCATAGGACGCTGGGCGCGAGTGCACAAGGAGACGTGCTTGTACCTGCCGTGGTCGCGTAGCACTGCAGGCCCACGTCGTTGTCGTTCCTCAGGACGAGAAGACCAGGAGAGTCAAACCAAGAGTCGAGCTGTCGAAGGCAACGAACACTCAGACAGGTGAACAAAAAGAAGGAAGTGACGAAAGTCAAGGAACGATCGAAATCAAGGGCAGGGTCTGATCGATCCTGTGATCCGAACAAACAGGGAAACGAGCGTTTTGGTTTCCACGTTTGTCTGTGCGTACATGCGAACATGGGCCAAACCTTTTTGTTTTTCCCTTCTATGTACACAGTACACAAGGCTAGGTTTGAAAAAAAATGATGGCGTAGATCATGGTAATTATTGCTAATTGATATTTTCCTTCTATGTACGGAGTACACAAGGCTGGGTTTAAAAAATTATGATGACGTAGATCATGGTACCTATTGCTAACTGATATGATTAAAATAGGCTCAGGTTGGAGTGAGATCGTGATAATTATTTCGTAAATATGATAGTGTAGATCATGGTAATTATTGCTAGTTGATTATGAGAAATGATATGATACAACACTGAGGCAATCCGGTCCATTGAGAGATGACGGATATATGGTTGAGATGTAATGTTTCTGCCACAACTCAATTGTTTAATAGTAGTGGAGATAGTGCTCGGGCGCGTCCATGGGTGTTTGAGGGGCCGGATTTGTTAAGTCTGGCTACCAAGTCTCCCCTTCACTTCCCGGCCACGTATGTGGTACTCTACATAACGTTCTTGTGCCTATCTCCAAAGAAAAACAGAAAGTACTATTTTCTCGTCCTATAATATAAAAACATTTTTTATACTAGCATATAATATATTTTTAAAACACAGGCGCACAATACTAGCATAACATGATGAGAATATTATAGCGTGTTGTCTCTGTTTTTCCTATTGCAAGATCGATTCAACGCCACGTGCCACCGCAAGTTGCGTTACATATATGCATGTTGTCCCATCTGTCAATCTCGATCGTGTCAATACAGCACACATATGGTACAAGCTTCCAGGCGCCACCAAGAAAAAAAGGAAGGAAGTGCAGGTGGGTGCCGTAGCGTCGCCGTCGGTGTCCGTCGCGTCTCCGTTGCCCCGCAGACGGGTCCCCCTCTCCCGGGCCGTCCGCGGGGTGCTCCAGAGGATCAATACCCTGGCTTTGTCACATGTGCTAAGCTACGGCTACCCTGGCTTTGTCACATATGCTAAGCTACGGCTACGAGACAAGTTCAAATGACGGGGTTTTGACCACGCAAGGTGTGCAACCGATGAGCGAACGGTAGCATCTCGAAAGAACAAGTGACCGCTTTTAGCGCATGAAATTTTCTTCCACATCCATCCACGAACACACATACGTGAGCCAATCATCTGAAACCATCCACATATATCTGGTCTTATTTTTTAGCACACACGCTTAAATAGCCGCATATATAGATAGAATAGTTCAAATGTTCAAATGTGACCATAGTTCTAATGTAAACAAGTTCAAATATTACAATTCAATATTGTTATCCCCTTTAACCGTGCATAGATGTTCAATCAGATTTTTCTTCAGTTGCTCGACACCAAATTTATTGATGCATTTGAACAAGCTCTTCAAATGTGGCCGAATTCTCGTCTGGATGTTCAGTAGGATCGCCATATTCTCAAATTCAAGACCTCCAACAGTATCCTCACCCCCATCCTTCGCGATCGTGTTGTGCATGATCACACAACAGGTTATCATCTCCCACAAAGGCTACAGATTATTTTGTTTAGCAGGCCCACGAACAACTGCAAAACGTGCCTGCACTAGTAGAAAAACACCTAATAGTCCCGGTTCGTAAGGGCCTTTAGTCCCGGTTCATGAACCGAGACTAATGGGTCCTTACTAATACCTCCACCCATTAGTCCCGGTTCAAACACGAACCGGGACCAATGTGCCTCCATGTGGCCCTGTGCGCCAAGCCCAGTCAAGGGGCCTTTGGTCCCGGTTGGTGGCTCCAACCAGGACCAAAAGGCATCCACGCGTCAGCATTCCAGTGGCTGGGGTTTTTGTTTTTTTTTCGAAAGGAGGGGGGTTGGGGGTTTTGGGGGGTTAATTTAGGTGTTTCATATATTGTGTTAGCTAGCTAATTAATAGAGAGAAGTGTCCACTCTTATGTCCGTGCTTGGTCGACGCTACGTACTATATATACATAAGTGATCGAGAGAACCATTGAGTACAGAAGTTCGTCATGCATACCGAGAGAAGTGATCGATCGATCTCTCCTTCTCCGAGAGATTGGTCGAACAACAAGTTTTCCTATCATGTATCCGACGTTACTGACTACATACATGTACAATATGTATAAGATCTCTTAATTACAAACCCCTAGGAATTGAAATCAATTTCCACATGGTATTCTCCGGCTTTACTGATGACGTGGTCAAGAAAGAATCTCGCCAATTCCTCTTGAATTGCTTTCATGCGATCTGGTTCTAGGAGTTCATTCCGCATCTGCCACGTCTAATTTGAAGAAGGGGGTTAATTAATACATATATATGAATGAAACTCAACAGAAATGTTGGTGTAATAAAATGAAATTGTGAATATTATTGCTTACGCACTTCATATTGTCTTTTAGAGTAGCCCTGCTTATTTTTCAAAGTCGTGGTGTGGATGAACTCGCACACGTAGTATCCACAGAAATCATTCCCTTGTTCCTGCCACAAGCACTTTACGAGAAATAGAGGTCAATCAAACTGATAATGAAGCATTATAAATGGCATTGATGAAAGTATAGCTATAGAATCAACGGGAGATGCGCGCAACGAGCTAGCCAGTAGTACTTACTTTCGGGTATGTATATCGCAGCTCCTTCGGCAGTCCCGGAGCTTCTGCGGTGAACTGTTTCCAAACCCTGCAAGACAAAGAAAATAATTATTATTACTTGAGATATTAGGAAATGAACAAAAAGTTGCCGATATGGTGCGATAATGATCGATTGAACTTATTTGTTGAGCAATTCAGTCATATCCGCATAGGTTTCGGGATCTTTCCGTCTCGAGTCTAAGACGGTTACTAGTCCCCACTCAAGCTTAATCTCCAGAAGAACATAGTGGTACCTGCGCACGCATGCATAACTCATCAATTACATTACTATAACCTCGCTCGAGTAATAAGGGAAACCGAATATGCACACGACAGTAACACTCACTTGCCATTGTAAAGAAAGAGTATGGTATCTTTGTTTTGATTTTTTATCAACGATCGTAGCAAGTTGTCCTCGGCCTCTTTGATGTCCTTTTTAACTAGAAATTCATCTATGATATTTGTGTTAATGAACCCAATATCATAAATTTCTTGTTTTTTGCACTCGACGATCTTCAATCTGCATAATATATTGAGGATAATTAATTATAAATATATGCAATGAAAGAGCCGAGCTATATATAGAGACTTAATGACAGAAATAGTACTTGCATGCAGTAGCAAAAAACCATTAATTTATCGAGGGCCTTTTGATTGAAAAACGCGAAAAACTCATCAAATGGAACACACAACAGATCATTTGAAACGAGGTAATTAAAAGGAAGAAAGACGAGAGTAATTAATATGTGTACATATACCAAAACAATGAATGCATCAATTAACTAGTCAGCACAGGCTTAACTAATATATATATATCTGGCCGGACTCGGTTCGGTCACCGGAGCAGTCAGCACGGTCTCCTTCTTGTACCTTCATTGGGCCATCACCGGAGCCATCATAAACATGGCCCTCTTCTTGTACCGGCATTAATGGGCCGGAGCCATCATGAACATAGCCCTCTTCTTCACCCAGTCCTTCCTGACCAACGACGTCGTTAAAAAATGACGCAATAACATCAGTTCCTTCTGCGATTATCTCCCCCAACATCGCTTCTGTTGCTTCGTCTCGGTAGTGCTTCATAGTTTCTGCAAATATTTACAACATGTCAATTATTATTCAAACATGGTACAGATGGATATATATTAGTGGCAAACGTGGAACTAGCTAGCTAATCACAATAAGGAATCATGTTAGTGGCCTCGATGTTGCTTCTCTAGGGTTTGGGATCGCCTCGACACAACGCTTCAAGGGTTTGGGGTGGCCTCGACGACAACACTCTTTTAACTTGGTAAATTTGGGTGGCCTCGAGAGTTTTGGTCGAGCGAGAGGGCCGAGGGGGGTGCTGCCGTTGTATAGGTTATCACGGTCGAGAGGGGGTATATATATCGACCGCCCCTCATGTCGAAGTAATCTCGAGGGGGCGGCGAGGGCGAAGGCGAGCAGCCTGACGGCGACAGACCCGATAAAATATAAGAAAATGAAGAAGAAATAAAAAGAGGAGAAGAAGAAAGGAATAGAGGAGAAGATCTAAGAAAAAAAGAAGAAAAAAAAAGAGGAGAAGAAGAAGAAATAGAAAAATATTCTATTTTTTTATTTTTTTTCTTCTTCTCCTCTTCCTTTTCTTCTTTTTTGTTCTTCTTATTTATTTCTCTTCTATTCCTTTCTTTCTTCTTCTTCTCTTCTTTTTCTTCTTCTCCCTCGAGAAAGGAAAATAATTAAGGAAAAGGAAGAAAAGAGGAAGAAGGAAGAAGGAAGAAGAAGAAGAAAGGAATAGAGGACAAGAAGAAAAAATAGAATTTTTCTATTTTTTCTTCTTCTCCTCTATTCCTTTCTTCTTCCCCTCTTCTTTTTCTTCTTTTTTCTTCTTCTTATTTATTTCTTCTCTTCTTTTCCTCTCCTCTTCTTCTCCTTTCTTCCTCTTCTTATTTCCCTTTTTCCTCTCATTCTTTTTCTTCTTCTTCTTCCTTCTTCCTTCTTCCTCTTTTCTTCCTTTTCCTTATTTTACTTTTTCCTCTACACTAACCTAATTAAAATGCACTAACCTAAAATCGATATCTACTAACAACCTAAATAAAAAATTAATACATATATGAAAAAACATATATAAACAATAAAATGCTATGAACATTATAGTCATACATACATAGCCACATCCATTCATCATATAGCTACCACATATATATATATATACATTAATTATATATATGAAAAAATGCAATGAACAAAAAATACACATGTATGTATGAAAAAAAAAGCACTGAACAGAGCCTCGATGGCGGCGGCTCACAACGGGGGCAGCCGGCGAGGGCGACGGCGGCGGCGGCGAGGGTGACGGCGACGACCACGGCGGGCCGGGGCAGGGGCGTGGCCGGCGACGACGGCGATAGTGACAGCGACGACGGGCGCGGGCGACGACGACGTCGTCGGCGGGGGCGCGCGAACGGTGTCGGGGCGACGGGCGGCGTCGGGGCAGCGGACGACGTCGATCTGGGCAGCCTGGTGGCGTCGATGAGCTCGGCGTCGTCGGGCGGGCCGGGGGCAACTGGCGATGTGTTCGTCAAATTTTCCTAAGTGTTGTATATATAGCAAGAGCATTGGTCCCGGTTCGTGAGTCCAATCGGGACTAATGCCACCTTTAGTCCCGGTTGAAGCGGCGACCTTTGGTCCCGGTTGGTGGCACCAACCGGGACTAAAGGGTGGGCATTGGTACCGGTTGGTGCCACGAATCGGTACCAAAGGACCCTGTGCTGCCAGCGTCGGGGCCAAAGTTTAGTCCCACCTCGCTAGTTGAGAGGGGCGCGCAGTAGTTTATAAGCCCCACTGCCGCACCCCTCCTGAGCTCCTCTCCACCGTAGGCTTGCGGGCCTATTTGCTACTGCTTTGCCTGATGGGCCTTCTGGCCCATGGTTGGGTTTCTAGTCGTATTCAGGCCATGGGGGCCCAGTAGGAGGCATTTTTTGTTTTCTTTCTTACTTTATTTATTTTATTTTGTTTCTACTTACAACAAAATACTTATTGTTGCTATTTTTAATTATTTTCCAGTTTTTTGTTTTGTTTTCTGCATTATTTATTTTATTTAGTTTTTTTCTTTATTTTTTAATTCTTTTTTGCTTTTAGTTTTAGAAAAATTATAAACTTTCTGTTAGTGTCATTAGTTTTCAAATTTCAAAACACTTTTTTTTGTTTTTTTGTTTTCTTTCTTGCTTTATTTATTTTATTTTGTTTGTACTTACAACAAAATACTTATTGTTGCTATTTTTAATTGTTTTTTTGTTTTGTTTTCTGCATTATTTATTTTCTTTTGTTTTTTGCTTTATTTTTAAATTCTTTTTGCTTTTAGTTTTAGAAAAATTATAAACTTTCTGTTAGTGCCATTAGTTTTCAAATTTGAAAACACTTTTTTTGTTTTTTTGTTTTTTTGTTTTCTTTCTTGCT
Organism: Triticum aestivum; assembly: GCF_018294505.1. Lineage (NCBI taxonomy): Eukaryota > Viridiplantae > Streptophyta > Magnoliopsida > Poales > Poaceae > Triticum > Triticum aestivum. The sequence continues at coordinate 132,704,364 of NC_057810.1, read as the reverse complement.
TTATTTATTTTATTTTCTTTCTACTTACAACAAAATACTTATTGTTGCTATTTTTAATTATTACGAGGGCCGAACCATAAGACATTAAAGCATTTCAAATGAACTATGAAAAAGTTGAAAGTTGGCATGGTATCATAAATTCACCCACATAGCATGTGCATGTACAAAACGGACAATGATATCGTACTCGTGTGTTACAAAGTTGGCATGGTATCATCATAATAGTTGCGGGAGAAAGTCTTCACTTTTTCTTCGCTTATGTCATTTGCTTATTGCGCCGTAACCATGGATAATCTTCATCGCTTATCAGGATGCTGGAGTCAGCCTTGACTTTGAAGGGAGGAATTTCATGAAACTTTTCATAATCTTCAGACATGTCTGTCTTGCCCTCCACTCCCATGATGTCCCTTTTTCCTGAAAGAACTATGTGGCGCTTTGGCTCATCGTATGATGTATTCGCTTCCTTATCTTTTCTTTTTCTCGGTCTGGTAGACATGTCCTTCACATAGATAACCCGTGCCACATCATTGGCTAGGACGAACGGTTCGTCAGTGTACCCAAGATTTTTCAGATACACTGTTGTCATTCCGATCTATGGGTCTACCTGTACCCCGCCTCCTGACAGATTGACCCATTTGCACTTACACAAAGGGACCTTAAAATCATGTCTGTAGTCAAGTTCCCATATGTCCACTATGTAACCATAATATGTGTCCTTTCCCCTCTCAGTTGTTGCATCAAAGCGGACACCGCTGTTTTGGTTGGTGCTCTTTTGATCTTGGTCAATCGTGTAAAATGTATTCCCATTTATCTCGTATCCTTTCCAAATCGTAACAGTCGAAGATGGTCCCCTGGACAACAAGTACAGCTCATCACAAACAGTGTTGTCACCTCTGAGACGTACTTCCAACCAACTGCTGAAAGTCCTGATGTGTTCTCATGTAATCCAGTCGTCGCACTGCTCCGGGTGTTTGGAGCGCAGACTGTTCTTGTGTTCATCGACATACGGGGTCACCAAGGTAGAGTTATGTAGAACTGTGTAGCGTGCTTGAGACCAAGAATATCCGTCCCTGCATATTATTGAGTCCCTTCCAAGCGTGCCTTTTCCAGTCAGTCTCCCCTCATACCGCGATTGAGGGAGACCTATCTTCTTAAGGCCAGGAATGAAGTTGACACAAAACCCGATGACATCCTCTATTTGATGGCCATGGAGATGCTTCCTTCTGGCCTAGCGCTGTTACGGACAATTTCTTTAGGACTCCCATGAACCTCTCAAAGGGGTACATATTGTGTAAAAATACGGGGCCCAGAATGACAATCTCGTCAACTAGATGAACTAGGACGTGCGTCATGATATTGAAGAAGGATGGTGGGAACACCAGCTCGAAACTGACAAGACATTGCACCACATCACTCCTTAGCCTTGGTATGATTTATGGATCGATCACCTTTTGAGAGATTGCATTGAGGAATGCACATAGCTTCACAATGGCTAATCGGACGTTTTCCGGTAGAAGCCCCCTCAATGCAACCGGAAGCAGTTGCATCATAATCACGTAGCAGTCATGAGACTTTAGGTTCTGAAACTTTTTCTCTGACATATTTATTATTCCTTTTATATCGACGAGAAGCCAGTCGGGACCTTCGTACTAAGAAGGCATTCAAAGAAGATTTCCTTCTCTTCTTTGGTAAGAGCATAGCTGGCAGGACCTTCATACTGCTTTGGAGGCATGCCGTCTTTTTCGTGCAAACGTTGCAGGTCCTCCCGTGCCTCAGCTGTATCTTTTGTCTTCCCGTACACGCCCAAGAAGCCTAGCAGGTTCACGCAAAGGTTCTTCGTCACGTGGATCACGTCGATCGAACAACGGACCTCTAGGTCTTTCTAGTAGGGTAGGTCCCAAAATATAGATTTCTTCTTCCACATGGGTGCGTGTCCCCCAGCGTCACTCGGAGCAGCTAGTCCGCTAGGACCCTTTTCAAAGATTACGTGTAAATCATTAACCATAGCAAGTACGTGATCACCGGTACGCATGGCGGGCTTCCTCCGGTGATCTGCCTCGCCTTTGAAATGCTTTCCTTTCTTTCGACATTGATGGTTGCTCGGAAGAAATCGACGATGGCCCAGGTACACATTCTTCCTGCAGCTTCCCAGGTATATACTATCGGTGTCAAGTAAACAGTGCGTGCATGTGTGGTATCCCTTGTTTGTCTGTCCTGAAAGGTTACTGAGAGCGGGCCAATCGTTGATGGTCACGAACAGCAACGCCTTAAGGTGAAATTCCTCCTGTTTGTGCTCATCCCACGTACGTACACCGTTTCCATTCCACAACTGTAAAAGTTCTTCAACTAATGGCCTTAGGTACACATCAATTTCATTGCCGGGTTGCTTAGGGCCTTGGATGAGAACTGGCATCATAATGAACTTTCGCTTCATGCACATCCAAGGAGGAAGGTTATACATACATAGAGTCACGGGCCAGGTGCTGTGATTGCTGCTCTGCTCCCCGAAAGGATTAATGCCATCCGCACTTAAAGCAAACCATACGTTCCTTGGGTCACTTGCAAACTCATCCCAGTACTTTCTCTCGATTTTTCTCCACTGCGACCCGTCAGCGGGTGCTCTCAACTTCCCGTCTTTCTTACGGTCCTCACTGTGCCATCGCATCAACTTGGCATGCTCTCCGTTTCTGAACAGACGTTTCAACCATGGTATTATAGGAGCATACCACATCACCTTCGCAGGAACCCTCTTCCTGGGGGGCTCGCCGTCAACATCACCAGGGTCATCTCGTCTGATCTTATACCGTAATGCACCGCATACCGGGCATGCGTTCAGATCCTTGTACGCACCACGGTAGAGGATGCAGTCATTAGGGCATGCATGTATCTTCTGCACCTCCAATCCTAGAGGGCATACGACCTTCTTTGCTGCGTATGTACTGTCGGGCAATTCGTTATCCTTTGGAAGCTTCTTCTTCAATATTTTCAGTAGCTTCTCAAATCCTTTGTCAGGCACAGCATTCTCTGCCTTCCACTGCAGCAATTCCAGTACGGTACCGAGCTTTGTGTTGCCATCTTCGCAATTGGGGTACAATCCTTTTTTGTGGTCCTCTAACATGCGATCGAACTTCAGCTTCTCCTTTTGACTTTCGCATTGCGTCCTTGCATCGACAATGACCCGGCGGAGATCATCATCATCGGGCACATCGTCTGGTTCCTCTTGATCTTCAGCAGCTTCGCCTGTTGCAGCATCATCGTGCACATCGTCTGGTTCCTCTTGATCTTCAGTAGCATCACCATATTCAGGGGGCACATAGTTGTCATCGTACTTTTCTTCTTCGCCGTCTTCCATCATAACCCCTATTTCTCCGTGCCTCGTCCAAACATTATAGTGTGGCATGAAACCCTTGTAAAGCAGGTGGGTGTGAAGGATTTTCCGGTCAGAGTAAGACTTCGTATTCCCACATATAGGGCATGGACAACACATAAAACCATTCTGCTTGTTTGCCTCAGCCACTTCGAGAAATTCATGCACGCCCTTAATGTACTCGGAGGTGTGTCTTGAACCGTACATCCATTGCCGGTTCATCTGCGTGCATTATATATAATTAAGTGTGTCAAAAATCATTACAGAACATCATGAATAGATAATTAAGTGACCAAATTAATAGAAGTTCATCATCACATTAAAACCAAAGTACATACATAGTTCTCATCTAACAACATAAAGCTCTGCAGAGCATCTAAATTAATTAAACCATACATTGAAACTATGTAAAACATTTCAATGCGAAAACAAATGCGATCATAATCGCAACCAATGTAACAACTGATCCAACGGCATAATGATACCAAGCCTCGGTATGAATGGCATATTTTCTAATCTTTCTAATCTTCAAGCGCATTGCATCCATCTTGATCTTGTGATCATCCACGACATCCGCAACATGCAACTCCAATATCATCTTCTCCTCCTCAATTTTTCTATTTTTTCCTTCAAGAAATTATTTTCTTCTTCAACTAAATTTAACCTCTCGACAATAGGGTCGGTTGGAATTTCCGGTTCAACAACCTCCTAGATAAATAAAATCTATGTCACGTTGGTCGGCATAATTGTCATAAACAATAGATGAACCAATAGTTATGAAAAGATAATATATACCACATCTGAATCATAGACAGGACGAGGGCCGACGGGGGCGGATACCAAAACCATCACACTATATAAGATGCAATAACAAAAGTAAGAAAATTATACAAGTATCTATATAAACATACAAGTAAGAATTTTTTTCCTTTCAGAAAGAAGATAAGAACAAGAGGCTCACCACGGTGGTGCCGGCGATGAGATCGGCGCGGGCGATCGACGGCGGTGAAGACGGGGACGGGACGTGACAGACCGCTAAACCGAGACAAATATTGAGGAAAATGGAGCTTGGAGGTCGAACTTGGAGAGGAGAAAGCTTAAGTAGTGTGGCTCGGGCATTCCATCGAACACCTCGTGTGCATAGGAGGTGAGCTAGAGCACCACAAAGCTCTATCCTCGCCGGCCACGAAAAACAGAGCAGTGAGAGTGCTCTGCTCGCGGGCGAGGGGTATATATAGGCAATTAATTGGTCCCGGTTCGTGACTTGAACCGGGACTAAAGGGAAGCCTTTGGTCCCGATTCAGGCCACCAACCGGGACCAATGGTGGTGGGCCAGGAGCAAGGCACATTGGTCCCGGTTCCTCCCTCCAACCAGGACCAAAAGGTCCAGACGAACCGGGACCAATGGCCCACGTGGCCCGGCCGGCCCCCGGGGCTCAGGAACCGGGTCCAATGCCCTCATTGGTCTCGGTTCTGGATTGAACCGGGACTAATGGGCTGACCCGGCCTGGACCATTGCCCCCTTTTCTACTAGTGCTGCAGAACACCAAATGCCCTCTCAACATCCTTTCTAGCTACTTCTTGTCTTTGGTCAAATTGAGACTTTTTCTGGCCAACTGGTTTAGAGATGGTGTTCACAAAGCTAGAGGATAGATGTACTTCACATGACGTCCTTCTTCAAGATGACGGACCAAACGCCATGGTAAAGACGATCAAAGATATTTTGTGCATCCGGAAGCGCCGGCAAAATTGTCAACAAAGAGGGCATCAGGGGTAAAGTAGTTGTTCATCAGCGCCAAATGACCGCACCCCCTGCTGTGGATAAGCACTCGGTGACCCTTGATCGGTCCCTTAAAATTGAGAACATGTGCTTGCGCATGCTCTGCGTCTGCCATGACCGTTTGCATCATAGCCGACTCATCCATGTAGTCCTCTTCATCGGACAAACCGACGAGCGACTCAACATAGTGCTCATATATGTACTCCATATTTGAATCCATTGCTTCAAAGAAGAAGGGACAAAATTATAGCACGTGCACTTCACCGAATAGTTGTCTGGCAAGGCGAGTATGGTAGAAGCGGATGGTACGTGCGGCGATAGGAGAGGAGATGTGAAACGGCTACAGAGGAGAAGTGGCGTGGAGGCCTAGGTGCACCATTAGAAATGATGGACTTCATGAGTTCTGGTAGGGATGTGACGGGGCGGCCGGGATGGTGGAGCGGCGGCGATGCAAGAGAAAAATGGAAGGAGAAAAAATGGGAGGATGGATGTGCGAGGTCTGGGAGGGGTTTTGGATGGGCCAGGGGTGTGGGAGTCCTGCGCGGCTGCTGTCCGGATTCGGTAGAGCCCCCTTATTTGTCTTGGGTTTACAGGAAAAAGTGCGTCTGAACCCAGCGGTGGACCGATACAGGCTAAACACGTCTGAACCGTGCAGTCCGGGCGTTTGCAGGTGGTTTGAGAGTCAGCTTTGGAGATGCACTAAGATCACATTTTCTCGGGGGCATTTTAGATCGCATGGTTTAAATGTAATTTGGCCGAGTTTTTAATTTCCGGAATGGCTTAAATTTACCTATACATAGAAACAACGGTGAAAACACACACCCTGCATTTTTCGAACACAGCACAGATGTAAGCGCTCATTATACGCGCATACACTCATTTTTATAAATGCACACATGTACACCTTATCCCTGTGAGCTTCTGTGAGAGACTGAGTCGGCCTATCATCTTGAGATTTATGAAGTCAGCATAGGCGTGTCATAATCGACATGAACGCCTCCTCCCACTAAACGCGTACCGTCAGATATCTTGAAATAAATCCAAAAATATTTAGCACCAGGACTGAACTCTGATGGGTTGAGGATACCACTGTCCTCCTAAACATTCAACCACAGATTGGTTCACCAACACACGCTCAGCCCTGAGAAAGTAGTTTAGGTTTTTCTGGCTGATGTCCTTTGTTTGTTGAAAAGATTATAATACCCTTGAGATATGATCGTGTCTAATTATATGTTTTTTTCTACTAATCAATTGTAGATTAGTGCAATAATATGAACACCGTAAATCTACAACTGACCTTTGCACTTGCAGATCATCCCTTCTTCCCATATTAGTTGTCGCTAAATGAATATATTTAAATGTATTTCTGTGCTAGATACATCCATTTGAACTACAATTAATATGACATGCACGGAGTGTAATCCAACATACAATAAACACGGATATGTCGACGGCCATCTTCATAGTATGGTTCGAGTGATCACCGGAGCAAAACGTGGTTGCCATTCTTTAGGGACATGATGTACATCTGTGCGACGATGCCAGTATTCCTTTCTGGGACTCGTTTTCATGGATGGAAGATGATGTTTTCATCACATTAAACACACAAAATGACGTTTCCATCAGTGACAATTCGTCATCTTTTTTTGAACGTTGCATATGAGCAAAAAACAATACTTGATCCGTTTCAACGGTACGGGCGGTCGCGGACGGCCCAGTGAGGCCCAGGCCCGCCCCTGCCATGGCTCGGCCAGTACTTAAGTGGCTCTGGATTCGCCGGGGCACCACTGACCGTGCTCTAGGGTTTCCAGCCACTCCCGCAGAGGTGCGGCGCTTCAGTCGTGCCGCATGCTCTCTCTCCCCACCTCCTCCTCCCCCTCCCCTAGATCGCTCGTTCGCGGAGGTCGTCGCCATGGGATCCAAGGCGGATCGGCGGGCGGCGCCGGATCCGGAGGCGGATCGGCGGCGCGAGCGAGATCTGCGCGAGCAAGCTAAGGTGCGGGCGGCGAAGCGCGCCGGCGAGGAGGGCGGCTGGGGGCCTCCCCTGCTTGGTGGCTCAAAGAGCAAGAGCGCAAGAAGAAAAGGAAAGAGGAATACAAGAAGAAGGGGCTGGAGCTCAAGTGCAAGAAATCGCTCCATCCTCTTTGCGGCGACCGTGTCGGCGACCCTTTCAACAAGCCGAAGATGAAGAAATTCAAGCCAGCGATGAAGGCGGCCTCCAAGCCAACGATGAAGGCGGCCTCCAAGCCCTCCTCCTCCAAGGGCACGGCGGCGGAGCCAATCCCCATCGAGGAGTTGGCGGGACCGGAATGCTTCAGATGCGGGCGCACGGGCCACTACCAGAACGAGTGCGCCTTCCAGCAATTGTGCGTGCTCTGTAGCATAGAGGGCCATGCGTCGGCGCACTGCCCCACGCGCGGCAAGCAGATGGTGCTCCAGACCATGGGTCACACCTTCGCTGGGGGCGTCTTCTTCTCCCTGCAGTACCCCGAGGAGGCGGACACGGGGGCGTCGGAGCTGCTGGGGGTCAATGCCGCTCTGGTGTCGGCTGCGCCCGTCGTCCTGTCGAAGGAAATTCTGGAGGCTGAGCTCCACCACCTCTTCGAAGGGGCGTGGGATTGGCAGGTGGCCCCTTTCGACGTGGATTGCTTCTCTGTGGCATTCCCCGATCCGGCCTTGTTGAGGATGGCGTCGCGCAGCGGCAAGCTGTTTCTCCCCATCAACAACATCACGGCGAACATCCGTGATGCTGTCCTTGCCGAGCCCAAGGCGCTGAAGATGCTGGAGGTTTGGGTCAATATGTGGGGCATCCCCTCAAAGCAGCGGCGCGCGGAGCGGCTGATGGCGGCCACGACCATGATCGGGCGCCCCCTGGTGGTGGATGAGCTGTCTCTGATTCGCTCGGGCTCGGTGCACATGCTCTTTGCGTGCCGTGTGCCGGCCAAGCTCTGTGGCTCCGTGCAGATCTGGTTCAACGGGGACGGGTACAACATCAAGCTCGAGCCGGAGTTGGGATCGCGTCCGGCGGCCCCTGCTCTCCCACCCCCCCTGCCCCCTCCTAGTGGCCGCGGGCCCAAAGATCAGGACAAGGACAAGGACAAGCCAAAGGACAAGGATCATGAGCAGGATGCAAGCATGGAGGATGACGACCCTATCGACACGGTGGCGTGGGATAAGCTTGGGATCTCCGCGCGGGCCCTACTGCGCAGGTGGACGGGGCTTCGAAGGTGCGGGCGGCGGTGGCTGGGGGCTCGGATGAGGTGACGATCTCGATCCCCAACCAATATGGATCGAACTTGGGGTCGGTCTCCTCTCCCCCCATGGTGGTTGCGGGTGCGGATGGTGGCCAGTCCCCGCTTGGCCTCTCCCCCGCCCCCTCGCGCCCCCGCCCGGCTGGGTCTCCGGCCTCTGGTGGCCGTGGCTCCACCCTCAGTGGCTCGGTGAAGCCGATGAAGAAGACGGCGGTGGTCAAGGTCGGCGCGGAGGCGGTGCGGGCGATGGAGACGCTGGGGGTGCCTGTCACTCCAAGGCAGTATGTCATGGCGTTGGCGGCCCCGACGATGCCTCCCCCGGTGGACATGATGCTGCTGGATGCCTCCAAGACGGCGTTGATCTCAAAGGCCAAGCGCACTAAGACGGTGCCGGCGGCGCCGGTGCACACCAGCTTGCGTTCCAAGGGGGCCAAGGGCAACATGTCGTCGCTGCAGTGGGCGCAACTCCTCCAAGCCTAGAAGAACATGGATATCTCAGGTAACCCACCTCCCCGGTTTACGATTCTTGATGACTTCTCGGACGATCATTTGCATGAGGTGTTGGATGCGAGCGGGGTGGATCCCACCTGCGTAGGAGGGACTAGGGAGTTAGTTTCGCTTGTGCGCACTAAGGAGTTGGCACAGGCCGCGCTAGCGGCAGCCGCTGCAGAGTGTGCTGAGCAGAGAACCCTGGTACCCGAGGGAGGGGACGCCATGGTGATCTCTGCGCCTGATGAGGGGGGACAAGCAATAGGGGTTGCCCCCTCTCCCTCGCCTTGCAAGGGCAAGATGAGGTGAGTGGCAAAAGCGGTCACCTCCAGGGGTGTCCGGCTTCGCAACCGCGTGACCTAAATGAGAGCCTTGTTCTGGAATATTTGTGGCTTCGGCCACGTAGGACGGCGCACCCAACTTAAGGAGTACATGCGCAAAGAAGACGTAGATATCGTAGGGCTTCAAGAGATGATTAAGGCGGAATTGCGTTACCACGATCTGCTTGCGCTTGATCCTCTGGAGTGCTTCGAGTGGCAGCATGTACCTGCTGTAGGGCACTCAGGTGGCATGCTGTTGGGCTTGAGCCGAGCCCTGTACGAGGTTATCGACTGGGATGTAGGTTCGTTTTTCATCGCGGCTAAGTTTCGCATCTGCGCCTCGCTTCGCGAGCTAGTTGTCATCCAAGTCTACGGACCGGCCGATCACGCTCGTTCGGCGGAGTTCCTGGCGGAGCTCTAGGCCAAAGTCACCATGGTGACCGCTGCCACGCTTCCGGTTCTGGTGGGTGGAGATTTCAACCTTATCAGGTTGGGAGCCGATAAGAACAACAGCAACATAAATTGGCCTAGGGTGGCTATGTTTAACTCCGCCATTGCTTCCATGGCCCTTAGGGAGGTGGCCAGGTCAGGCGCGAGATTCACTTGGACTAACAAACAACTTGCTCCGGTGCGATCAGTGCTGGACAGGGTGTTCATGTCGCTGGAGTGGGAAATGGGCTTCCCTCTCTGTACATTGGTCACGGAGACACGCATAGGCTCTGACCATGTACCGCTCGTATATTCCTCGGGGGAGGTGAGGATACGACGTAGCTCACGCTTCTTCTTCGAAACAGCCTGGTTTGAAGTACCAGGCTTCGAGGTGATTTTCAGGGAGAAATGGCGGGCGTGTGTTGATTCGTTGGGTCCCCAGAGGGGCCCGATGGAGTTTTGGAATGCGGCTGGGGGTCGTCTCAGGGCTAGCCTCAAGGGATGGGGAGCGAACCTAGGGAGGAATGACAAAGAGCACCGTGCCGCGATCCTTGCGGATATCGCAAGGATTGATGCGATGGCCGACGCTCGGGCCTTTTCAGAACAGGATTGGGCTCACCGCTACGATCTAGAGGGTCAGGTCGAAGCTTCACTTTGCGCGGAGGAAGAATACTGGCGCAGACGAAGTGGTTTGAAATGGATTCTGAAAGGCAACGCAAATACTAAGTATTTCCAGGCGTATGCTAACGGGCGCCGTCGAAAGTGCTCCATCCTCAGGTTGCAATCAGAGCAGGGGCTTCTGTTGCGACAGGAGGACATCTCACACCATGTTTACGAGTTCTACATCAATTTGATGGGCTCGTGTGAGGCCCAGGGGACAGGCCTTCGTGCGGACGTCTGGGAGGACTCACAACGCGTGTTGGACTGTGAGAACGACGCGCTAGGGCTCGCGTTCCTGCCAGAAGAGATTGACGCAACTCTCCTTGGTATGAAAGTGGACACGGCGCCGGGCCCAGACGGGTGGCCGGTGGCTATGTTCAAGCGCTTCTGGCCTATCCTTAGGGGACATATTTTTGATATTTGCAACGGTTTCATGCGGGGGACGGTTGACATATCGCGTTGGTGTCTTAATGCTCATCCCGAAGGTCCAGGGGCAGACAACATCAGACAATTCCGGCCGATCGCGCTCATTAACGTGCCCTTTAAAATTTGTGCAAAAGCGTCCGCCAATAGACTAGGTCAGGTGGCGCACCGCTCGATTAACCGTAGCCAATCTGCTTTCATTCGCGGCTGCAACATTTTAGAGGGTCCGCTCGCCCTTCAAGAGATCATCCATGAACTTAAGCGCTCTAAGGAATCGGCGGTTTTGTTAAAACTCGATTTCGAAAAAGCATACGATCGTGTGAATTGGGATTTCTTGCGTCAAGTGCTTATCGGTAGGGGTTTCTCCGCGGTTTGGGTTCACCGCACGATGCAATTGGTATCAGGGGGCCAAACTGCAGTTTCGGTGAACGGAGAAATAGGGCATTTCTTCCGGAACAAACGGGGACTCAGGCAGGGGGACCCAATGTCCCCTCTCCCGTTCAACTTTGTTGTCGATGCGCTGTCCGCAATGCTTCGGAAAGCAGCCGCAGCTGGCCATATCCAGGGGTTGGTAGGCCACCTCATTCCAGGGGGAGTGACGCATCTACAATACGCAGATGACATGTTGCTTCTGTTTCGCCCAGACCACCACAGTATAGCGTCGGTCAAGGCGATTCTTATCTGTTTTGAGCTCATGTCGGGGCTCAAAATAAATTTCCACAAATGCGAGGTGCTCACGATGGGGGTTGAGCCGGAGGAGGATAGGCGCATTGCTGATTTGCTCAACTGTAAGATGGGCAAATTCCCGATGACATACCTCGGCCTCCCAGTTGACACCAAAAGGCCTACGATAGAGGATTGGGAACCTCTATGTGCAAAGGTGAGGGGTAGGGTGTGCCCTTGGAGGGGTAAATTCCTTTCAAAAGCGGCCAAGCTAGTTCTCATGAACTCAAGCCTCTCTTCCTTGCCTATGTTTGCTATGGGCCTGTTTTTGCTTGCAAAGGGAGTGCATGCAAAGTTCGACACACCCCGCGCTAAATTCTTTTGGGAAGGAACGAGCCCGAACCGCAAATACCATATGGATAAAGGGGCATGGGTGTGTCGACCCAAGGACCTGGGGGGCCTTGGGATCACCAACACGAGATTGCTTAACATCGCGATGATGTGTAAGTGGATCTGGAAAATCGTCCAGGGGGCGTCTAGTCTGTGGGTAGATATCCTAAGGGCCAAGTACTTCCCGAATGGGAATTTCTTTGAAGGTAGGGCAAGGTGCTCGCCTTTTTGGAACGATCTCCAGTCGATCAAGGCGGCCTTTGCCTTGGGGGCTAAATTCATGATTGGAGATGGGCGATCAACGCGTTTCTGGACAGATCTTTGGATAGGATCCCGCCCCTTATGGGAGGAATTCCGCGATCTGTACGACATCGCGGTGAATCCAGGCATGTCGGTCGCTGATGCGCTGCGATCAGTCCCTCCAGAGATTCGGTTCAAACGTGAACTTCAGGGGCAAGAGCAGGCCAGCCTCGAGCGTCTGCGGCAGCTGATTGCTCGGGTGGATCTTTCGGACCAACCGGACTCAGTGAGCTGGGCGCTCACCAGCTCTGGGAAGTTCTCGGTCAACTCCCTATACCGTAAGTTGTGCCGGGGGCCGACGCAACTTGTGGTGGCAGGGTTATGGAAAGCACGGTTGCCTCTTAAGATCAAATTATTTCTTTGGCAAATGTTCCGCGATAAGTTACCAACCTCCCTGAACGTGGCCAAACGCAATGGTCCGGCCGATGGGCCATGTGCGTTGTGCGGGGACCCAGAGGACGCGAACCACGTTTTCTTTCGGTGCCCCTTGGCGCGGTTTGCGTGGAGCGCAGTGAGGTCTGCGGCTAGGGTCACTTGGGACCCCCGTACGGCAGCAGAGCTGATTCACATTTTAGACGCGTTGCAAGGCCCAACGAAACGGGTGGTGTGGAGCTGTGTCGGGCACTTCTCTGGTCCATGTGGCTAACTAGGAATAAACTCACGATTGATGGGATTTTGCCAACTCATCCGGCTAATATTACCTTCAAATGCAATCTCCTTTTGCAGCAGTGGAGTCCGTTAGGGAGGCGCAAGTATGCTGATTTGATCAAGACAGCTCAACAACGAATTCTGCAAGTGTACGCGGCGGCTAGGGAGTCGTGACTACGGTGGTTCACGTGGTCTTTTTGCGTGCTTGACGAGCCTGCGCGCTCTGTACGGGCTATGCCTTATAATGCGTCAGTAACTTCTTAATTTGTCGCCCGAACTTTGTGCGTGGGCTAATGTGGCTTTTGTGGTGTAAGACTTATTGCTGTCACTCTGCCGTTAGGGCTTTATTAATTTAAAGCCGGACGCATCTGACGTCTTCATTTTAAAAAGAGACCCGTTTCAAAATGTAGTGCGTATAGAATATTTTTTAATGTCCAACTTTCTAAATTTTGATCAAGTTTGTGAAACAGAGTACTGGTATGATGGCTAGTGTGAACAGTACGTTTTATAGGATCCAACTACCGATCCCTGTCTCTGAATTTCCCTGCTTCATCTATTGTTGTGTCTCCTCCACGTGCGATGGAGTCCACGTCGACCGACTGTGATACGTGAAGCTTCCTGGCTAGCTAGCCAGCTAGGTTGCGAATCGGGGCACGAAATGACGGCACAAGTCGCAGTTACCAGTAGCATCGACCAGTGAACCGACGTGGACGGGGAGCTGCCTGCTGCCGCGGACCTGTTCTGGCTGGCTAGCCCATTTTCTAGTTCGACTCGAGAATAGTTTTGCCATCAAAAGTGGGGCATGATCGTACCGGAGCCGTTGCCTTTGATGCATGGCCGGGTGTCGTGGTGTGCATCGTAGGAAGCGGATATTGGATTGATGGGTGAGCCATGACCGTGTGAGGGCAGCCGTAGCTTCCAACTAGCTAGGGAAGATGGTGTTTGGCTACTAGCTACCCCCTCCGTTTGAAATTACTCGTTTAAAAAATAAATGCATTTAGATGTTTTTTAGTTATAGATACATTCATTTTTATTATTTTTTTAATAAGTAATTCTGAACAGAGGGAGCATGTGATGACGAAGCTGATGATTAACCCCTCACCTAATCGGGGCCAACTAACAAGGTCTCATCGCCATCAGCTGATCCGTGCCCGGAAGAACCACCGCGACGTCCTCGAGAGCTCGTTCTCAGCAAAAGCTCTCGTGGTGCTTGGAGAAGGCTTAAGCTCAAGCTCAGGCCAGAGGCCACGTACCGTTTCTTCTTCGAGAGCGACCCATGTGTATTTCAAGTTACATCGTCACCCCTGATCGGTCTACCATTCCGGAGACTAATGGCATAGCTTGGCATCTACCATCCCAGAAAAAAAATAACGATATTCAATTCGATCCTCGACACATCATCAATAAAAAACAAAATGTTTGTAGGATGAACATGCATGGACAAATTTGCAAGCTGTGCGTACGGAGACTTTTGAGGAGATACTATTTTTTAGAGAAAAGGCCTAGACCCGACTTTATAAATAAAGCCACACGGCAGAGTCACAGAACAACCACAACAACAAGGGGGACAAAGCCCCCACCAGTTCACCCAAACACGGGCACGCAACGACGAGCACGAAAGTATGACAAATACATGGCACCTTGCCAGACACAACACGCAGGCCGGATAACTTAGGAAAGACAAAGCCAGCAACTAAGTCGAAGAACCACAAAAATGCGAGATCGGACATCAGGATCCTGCCCAGTAAGAGACGACACCGAGGCCCGAATTTTAGATATGAGCAGATCAAGAGCATTCCGGTCCTTCACCTTAGTCAATAATCTTCACTGCTACAAGAAGATACAAGATTTAAATAAACAATCAGCTGCTTTAGTAGGAAAGACATATTCGATCGTAAATTTGTTTCTAATGGTCCATAATGACTAGCATATGACACCCAGACCAACCCAGAAGACCATATTTGTCACACCAGCCAATGAATTGGCAAGGCCTCTCAGCTCAATAAAGGAGGAGGGATCCCAAGTAACCTGAAGCAAGGATCTGACACAGATCCAAACAAGTTTAGCAAGCACACAATGGAAGAAAATATGATTCGTGTCCTCCAAGACACCACAAAGAGCACACAATTCCGAGCCCGGTCCATTCCTCTTACAGATTTGGTTAGCCGCGGGGAGACGTCCTCTAAAGGCCTGCCAGAGGAGGATTTTGATTTTCGGAGGCACACGAGAATGCCAAATGCTAGAAAATCTATTAGTAGGGGAACCACCAATAAGTTTAGAATACAAGGACTTAACCGAGAAACGGCCCGAGGCGGTATGAGGCCAAACCACCGAATCCGGAGTCTCCGAGAGCGTGGGGAATAAGGCAGAGAGACTTTGCCAATCTTCCAACTCTTTAGGAGAGAGGGAACGGCGGAAAGCCAGGTCCCAATTATTAGCCGACACCTCCGCGATGGAGATATTCGGGTTAGGGCAGTAAGAGAAAAGAATAGGAAATCTCACAGAGAGAGGAGCGTCTCCGCACCACCAGTCAAGCCAAAAACGAACCGAGGAACCATCTTCTATGACAAAACTTAACATGTTCGAGGAAAAGAGGTCGGGCTTTAATAAGGTCTTTCTAGAATTGAGATCCACGCCGGGTGATGAGGATACAGACCTGGGTAGGGTCATAGGCCTGACCTACACGTCATACCCAAGGTCACTACCCCAGAAGATAAGAAGACCAAGAATCCACTCGACGATGTAATCACTCGACCGTCATTCCTCACCTTCACTCGACCATATGGGAATCACTCGACTATATTGAAGACCAGGAGTCGGTAGAACATACAACGGCCGGGCGTTCACTCCTTAGTCTTCATGAGCATTAAGAACATTTAAGACTGCCGTTACCTGTAATGCCCCCACTTTATGTACATTAAGCCCTTTGTAATGGAGGTGGGCGGGGGTCCTAGCGCACTCTATATAAGCCACCCCCTCCTCTGAGACAAGGGTTCGCACTCCCTGTAACACAACACACATAATCCAATCGACCACCTCCGGGCACCGAGACGTAGGGCTGTTACTTCCCCCAAGAAAGGCCTGAACTCGTAAACCTCGTGTGTACATCTTCGCCATAGCTAAGATCTTGCCTCTCCATACCTACCCCCCCTTTCTACTGTCAGACTTAGAACCACGACAGTTGGCGCCCACCGTGGGGCAGGTGTCTTAGCGACTTATTGGTGAAGTTGCAAGTTTTTCCGATCATCATCATGGTTTCCGGCGGCGAGATGGCTGAGGGCCGCGAGATCCGTCTCGGCGCGCTCGTTTTCGTCGCCGACGACTCGGCGTGGCTTCAGGAAGCTCCGCTCGATGTTGAGGCGCTCCCCGTCCGAGGGGCAACGCACTTTCACGCGTGCGTTCGTGGCGTCCTTCTCCGGCAGTCGTCGACTCAGTATCAGTCGGCTCCGACGGTGTTTTCTCTCCCCGCTGTTCGCCACTGCAAGCGGTCCAGTCGATCGCAGCTTCAGCGCCGGGTGAAACACATGGTGGCTCGGTGTTCGACCACCCATCAAGTCACAACAATCAAGCCCGACGAAACCCTCCACGGCCTATTCGATCTGTCGACTGGCTCCGCGGAGACTCATCCGAGTGCGATAGCAGCGATCCTGCAGCCAAAGTCCTGATGGTCGATGGTCCTCACAGCCCGCCCAGGTTCCTCCGCGAGGGCGACGGGGACGGAGGCAGCAATCCATTGCACGTCCATGAGGAATACTGACCCGAGCCCCTCTCTTCGCAGCAGATGGAAGAACTTCGTCGCCGCAACATGGATGCACTCCACACGCCCATCGTTGGAGAAACCCC
The DNA here is from genome assembly GCF_018294505.1 of Triticum aestivum. Classification (NCBI taxonomy): domain Eukaryota; kingdom Viridiplantae; phylum Streptophyta; class Magnoliopsida; order Poales; family Poaceae; genus Triticum; species Triticum aestivum. Next base: position 132,687,801 of record NC_057810.1, on the reverse strand, counting down.
CGAGGCTTGGGCCTTGGAGGAGGCGCGCCTAGCTAACTTGGTTGAGCGCACTCGACTGGATAACCTTCAGCATGCTCTCGACAAGCGCGCCCAGGAGCGGATCCATGAGTCCAGTCAAAGACAACGTTTTCCGCCTCCACCTAAGGTATACCGCACTCTGATTCAGAATCTCACAGCGGCGGCCCGAATAGCAGAGTCGATCCAACCTTCCCAGTCAGAAGCTGGCAGAGGGTTGATGTAGATCCGGGCCCTGCTCAGGGCAGCAGGAGAGCGGAATACAACAATATCTCAGTCGCGGAATATGATTCACAGCAGATCTGTTGCAGCGGACATGGTTCAGTCGGCACACAGGCCAAGATCACCTCTGCGGCGTGAAGGCCGTGGACAGTATGATCATCTACTCGACCGCGACAATCATCGTCGGGGACCCATGCCTCCTCCGAGGAGTGTGTCGTATGTGCCTCGGCGGAACGATGACAGACGCCGTCACAGTGGTGAGCACGGGATTTCAGTTGACCCAAGAGAACCGGGCTTCGACGCGAGGTCTATCCTCGTTCAAGGCCTGGTCGACCGGAATAGAGCACACAGATAAGACGCTGGCAGAGATCGTCCAAGCAGCAGCCGGGTGTATGTTTCTGGTCCCGAGAGTTTTAGCAGAGCCATCAGGGCAGCAGTGATACCTCCCAACTTCAGGTTGGCGTCCGGGGTTAGTAAGTTCACCGGTGAATCCAAGCCTGAAACTTGGCTTGAGGATTACCGAGTGGCTGTGCAGATTGGAGGCGGCAACGACGAGATAGCGATGAAGCATCTTCCTCTTATGCTGGAAGGATCGGTCCGAGCGTGGCTGACCCAGTTGACTCGAGGCAGTATTCATAGTTGGGAAGAGCTATCTCGAGTGTTCGTGAGAACTTTTGAGGGCACGTGCAAGCGACCAGCAGGATTGCCCGAGTTGCAACATTGTGTGCAGAAACCGAATGAGAATTTGAGGGAGTTCATCCAGAGATGGTCCACTTTGCATCATACCGTCGAGAATGTTTCACAGCATCAAGCTGTTTGTGCTTTCAAGGAAGGTGTCAAATACAGGGAGTTGGTCTTGAAATTCGGTCGGACTAGGGATATGACTCTAACTCGAATGATGGAGATAGCCACCCGGTACGCTAACGGGGAAGAAGAGGATCGACTCTGTAGAGGGAAGAGCAAACCAGTTGGTCAAGAGGCCGGTGGAGGTAACTCCAATCGAAAACAGAAGCGCAAGGCCAAGCCAGCGGCACCTGGAGAGATTGCGGCAGTGAATCAAGGAAGGTTTAAGGGAAAACCTAAGGGGCCCTGGCCCCCTAAGAAGGCAAAAGATCAAGATGGTAATGACGTGCTGGATTTGCCGTGTCACATCCACACAGAGAAAGATGAAGAAGGTAATCTGATTTACCCAAAACATACCACTCGGCAATGTCGACTCTTGATCCAACAGTTCCGGGAGAAAAACCCAATGAGAAGGAGAAGGAGTCGGACAGAGATGATGAGGAAGAGGAAGATGACGGTTACCCCAAGGTCAATTCCCCTCTTATGATTTTTGCTGATGTTGAGAGCAAGAGTCGGTTGAAGGTCATCAACAGAGAGGTGAATATGGTTGGTCCGGCAACGACGACCACGTACCTAAAATGGTCCCAGACAGCCATCACATTCGACCAGTCAGACCATCCTGCTCGCGTAGTCACCCCCAGGAGGCAAGCGCTGGTGGTCGGCCCAGTGGTTGGTGGCACTCGACTGACTTAAGTGCTGATGGATGGAGGCAGCGGTCTGAATATCCTGTATGCTGAAACCTTGAAGGGGATGGGCATCCCGATGTCCAAGCTTAGCGAGAGCAACATGAGCTTTCACGGCGTTATCCCCGGAAAGAAGGCCGAGTCACTCGGTCAGATCACTCTCGACGTGGTTTTCGGTGACTCCAAGCATTACCAGAAAAGAAAAGTTGACATTTGAAGTCGTGGATTTCCAGAGTGCTTATCACGCCATCCTGGGGAGGCCGGCATACGCACATTTCATGGATCGACCATGTTATGTGTACCTCAAGCTGAAGATGCCTGGCCCCAAAGGTGTGATCACAGTCACTGGCAATCGGCAGAAAGCAGAAGAATGTTTCCAGAAAAGTTCCAAAATCACCGATGCACAGATGGCGGCAGTTGAATTCCAGGAGTACCAGAAGAGTGCAGATCCGAGTGATTTGCTCCGAGCCAAGAAGCCTGCTACAGACTCTGCATTTCAGTCGACTGGTGAAACAAAACCGATTCATGTTCACCGACCGACCCCAATGCCGCCCCGACTCATATATCGACAACACTTGACAGCAAATAGGAAGAAGCGCTCATCCAGTTCCTCCGTGAGAACTGGGACATCTTCGCATGGAAACTCTCTAACATGCCAGGTGTACCGAGAGGACTGGTTGAGCACCGTTTGCGCGTCGACCCCAAGGTAAAACCCGTCAAAGAGCACCTTCGGCGGTCCGCTGTTCAGAAGAGAAAAGCAATCGACGAAGAAGTGGCTCGACTGTTGGCAGCAGTGTTCATCCGTGAAATCTACCACTCCGAGTGGCTTGCCAATGTCGTCATGGTCCCCAAGAAGGACGATTCACTTCGCATGTGCATTGATTTCAAGCATATCAATCGGGCCTGCCCGAAAGATCACTTCCCTCTCCCCCGTATCGATCAGATTATTGACTCGACTGTGGGGTGTGAGCGCCTGTCTTTCCTTGATGCATATTCCGGGTATCATCAGATCCGATTGTATGGTCCCGATGAAATAAAAACAACTTTCATCACCCCATTCGGGTGTTTTTGCTATGTCACCATGCCATTCGGTCTTAAAAATGTCGGAGCCACGTTCATGAGAATGATCCAGAAGTGCCTGCTCACCCAAATCAGTCGAAATGTGGAGGCGTACATGGATGACATCGTGGTCAAGTCTCGCAAGGGTTCCGACCTATTGACTGACCTTGCAGAAACCTTTGCCAACCTAAGAAGGTACGATATCAAGCTTAATCCGTCAAAGTGCACATTCGGAGTTCCAGGAGGAAAATTGCTCGATTTCCTCGTTTCCGAACGAGGGATCGACGCCAATCCAGAAAAAGTTGATACCATCCTCCGAATGAAACGCCCCGTGCGAGTGCATGACGTTCAGAAGCTGACTGGTTGTTTGGCCGCCTTGAGTCGATTCATTTCTCGTGTCGATGATAAGGCCTTGCCTCTTTACCGATTGACGAAGAAATCTGATAAGTTCGAGTGGTCTGAGGAAGCTGATGCAGCGTTTGCAGAGCTCAAAATCCTGCTTTGCACCCAGCCGGTGCTCGCTGCGCCAATCAGCAAAGAGCCTTTACTGCTTTACATTGCAGCCACTGGACAGGTCATCAGTATAGTACTCACGGTCGAGTGAGAAAGAGGAAGGAAAAGCTTACAAGGTTCAACGCCCAGTTTACTATCTCTCCGAAGTTTTGACTCCGTCCAAGCAACGATATCCTCATTATCAGAAGCTTGTCTATGTAATTTACATGACCATGAAGAAGGTTGCACATTACTTCTCTGATCACTCTATTACGGTCGTCAGCGACGCACCGTTGTCTGAGATTCTGAATAACAGAGATGCAACTGGTCGAGTAGCAAAATGGGCGATTGAACTCCTTCCACTGGACATCAAGTTTGAGGCAAAGAAAGCTATCAAGTCCCAAGCAATCGTGGATTTCCTTGCCGAGTGGTTTGAGCAGCAACTACCGACTCAAGTTCACTCGAAACATTGGACTATGTTCTTCGATGGCTCCAAGATGCTAAACGGAGCAAGTGTTGGAGTAGTATTGGTGTCCCCCCGTGGAGACAAGCTCAACTATGTTCTCCAGATTCATTTTGATTCCTCCAATAATGAAGCAGAATACGAAGCACTTTTATATGGGTTGCATATGGCCATTTCACTCGGCGTCCGTCACCTCATGGTATATGGTAATTCAGATTTGGTGGTTAATCAGGTGATGAAGGAGTGGGATGTCAGAAGTCCAGCCATGACTGGTTACTACAATGCTGTTAGGAAGCTGGAAAAGAAGTTTGAGGGGTTGGAACTTCACCATGTGCCCCGATTGAAAAATCAAGCTACAGATGAGTTGGCGAAGATAGGTTCAAAGAGAGAGGCCATTCCCCGCAACGTGTTTTTGGAACACATTCATTCACCTTCGGTTCAGGAGGACCCCTTCACAGAAGAGTCGCCACAGCCCAAGAGTGCCACAGATCCAACTGAAGTTGAAATCCCAGCTGTGGTCGAATTAGTAATGGAGGTTCTGGTCATCACTCCCGACTGGACAGTGCCGTACATTGCATACATTCTTAGGAAAGAACTTCCAGAGGATGAAGAAGAGGCTCGACAGATCATCCGGCGATCCAAGGCTTTTACTGTGATAAAGGGGCAGTTGTTCAGAGAAAGTGCAACTGGAGTTTGCCGGAAGTGCATCACACCAGAGGAAGGTCGAGTGATCCTCAATGATATTCACTCGGGAACCTATGGTCACCACGCGTCCTCTCGGACCATCGTGGCCAAAGCATACCGAGCCGGATTTTACTGGCCGCGGGCCAACAAGATGGCTAAGAAAATAGTGGACAAGTGTGAAGGCTGCCAGTTTTACTCCAACATGTCTCATAAACCTGCGTCAGCTCTGAAAACAATTCCACTTGTCTAGCCTTTTGCCGTCTGGGGACTGGACATGGTTGGACCTCTGAGGACGGGCAGGAGTGGATTTACTCATGTGCTGGTAGCAGTCGACAAGTTCACCAAATGGATCGAAGCCAAGCCCATCAAAAGCCTTGAAACAAGCACAGCCGTGAGTTTCATCAGATAACTTATATTCAGATATGGCGTCCCGCACAGCATCATCACGGATAACGGCTCAAACTTCAATTCTGAAGAGTTCAAAGCCTTTTGTGCCTCCCAAGGTACGAGAGTCGACTACGCTTCGGTCACTCATCCTCAGTCGAATGGGCAGGTCGAGCGGGCAAATGGATTGATTCTTAAAGGATTGAAACCTCGGTTGATGTGTGACCTGAAACATGCAGCAGGAGCTTGGGTCGACGAGCTTCCATCAGTACTGTGGGGGTTGAGGACAACCCCTAACCGGTCGACTAGAAGGACTCCATTCTTCTTAGTCTATGGAGCTGAAGCCGTACTCCCCAGTGATTTGCTCCACAATGCGCCTCGAGTCGAACTCTTCTCAGAAGAAGAAGCAGAACAAGCTCGGCAAGATGCGGTCGATCTCTTAGAAGAAGAAAGAGAAATGGCCTTGATCCGGTCGACCATTTATCAGCAAGACTTGCATCGATTTCATGCTAGAAACGTGAGGGGTCGAGCATTTCAAGAAGGAGACCTGGTTCTTCGAGTGGATCAGCAGATACCTCACAAGCTCGCTCCTGCTTGGGAAGGCCCTTTTGTCATCACCAAGGTGCACCACAACGGAGCATACCGTCTCTTCAACGTCGAACACAATAAAGATGATCCACGCGCCTGGAATCCGGATCTGCTCCGCCCTTTCTATTCTTAAATATTTAGACTGATGAGATGTAATAAGAAATACCTTTTAGTTTGGCTATCAAAAGACATAATTTACTTCTTCCGAATGATTGTTGTTTGTTTCTTTTGTGCGCATTACCTTAGCTGCGAATCTATTTCGCCTAAGGCGAAGTGACAAAAATCCTACCGAGTGATGAGTCTGCCTCTCACTCAGGGGCTTAGCTGCAGCCCAGTGCTCGCCTAAGTGATAAAAATCCTACCGAGTGATGAGTCTGCCTCTCACTAGGGGGCTTAGCTGCAGCCTAGTGCTCGCCTAACTGATAAAAATCCTACCGAGTGATGAGTCTGCCTCTCACTCGGGGGCTTAGCTGCAGCCCAGTGCTCGCCTAAGTGATAAAAATCCTACCAAGCGACGAGTCTGCCTCTCACTCGGAGGCTTAACTGCAGCCCAGTGCTCGCCTAAGTGATAAAAATCCTACCGAGTGGTGAGCAACTCCCCCACTCAGGGGCTTAGGTCCAGTCATGTACTCGCCTAAGTTTGAAAAATCCTACCGAGTGGTGAGCAAACCTCCCACTCGAAGGCTTAGCTGCAGTCTCGTAGTCGCCTAAGTTTGAAAAATCCTACCGAGTGGTGAGCAAACCTCCCACTCGGAGGCTTAGATGCAGTCTCGTACTCGCCTAAGTTTGAAAAATCCTACCGAGTGGTGAGCAAACCTCCCACTCGGAGGCTTAGCTGCAGTCTCGTACTCGCCTAAGTTTGAAAAAATCCTACTGAGTGGAGAGCAATCCTCCCACTCGGGGCTTAGCTGCAGTCCCGTACTCGCCTAAGTTTGAAAAATCCTACCGAGTGGGGAGCAATCCTCCCACTCGAGGGCTTAGCTGTAGCCCAGTGCTCGCCTAAGTTTGAAAAACCTTACCGGGTGGTTGACAGGAATGTCAAGACCATTGCGGGGTGCCTTGCTGATGAGCTGATCAATGCTACTCAAGGATCACCCAATCGATTGACAGGAACGTCAGGACCATTGCTGAGTGCCTTGTTGATGAGCTGATCAATGCTACTCAAGGATCACCTGATCGGTCGACTGGAACGTCAAGACCATTGCTGAGTGCCTTGCTGATGAGCTGATCGATGCTACTCAAGGATCACTCAATCGGCCGACTAGAATGTCAAGACCATTGATGAGTGCCTTGTTGATGAGCCGACCAATGCTTCTCGAGGATCGCCCGATCGGTCGACTGGAACGCCAAGACCATTGCTGAAATGCCTCACTGATGAGCTGATCAATGTTGCTCAAGGATCGCCCGATCAGACAACCGGCCATTCTTTTCCAGAAGCTGCATCAAGCAAACGGACAACAATTCGAGAGAAAAACGAATTTCGTTCGAAGACAGACGCAATATATGAGATGATCAATCCAAAGTTTCTTAACTGCGGAATAAAGTGCTCGGGCATCAGGCCCGAAGGAGTTTTAACGGTTACAAATCCACTCGGCATTCTGCGGCAAATAAAAGCGATGGCATAATGTTTTTTAATCACTCGGCGGGAGAAGGACTGTCCGGGTCGCAGAAGCTGTCGAGATCGATGATGTCGGCGATGCGAGTGGCTGCCTCAAGGAAAGTGTCCATGATGTCCTCGAAGGAGTGCTTGTTAGTGTTTGCCACTTTGAGAGCTGTCGGCTTGTCTTCCTAAGCCTCCTTGCAGTGCACTCAGACCAAAGACAAGGCGACATCAGCGCCACAGCGGGCAGAAGATTTCTTCCACTCTTGCACTCGGCCTGGAATCTGATTTAGCCGAGTCATCAAGGACTCGAGGTCTTGAGACATTTCCGCCTGAGGCCAGAGTTCGGCGTCCACTCGGGCCATCGCTGCCTTCAGCCAAGCCAGATAGTCGATTGCACCGTCCAAGCGTGATTCTAGTCAAAGCAAGTTCATTGCAACTTCATCTTTGATGGGACAGTTGATGTGGGACAGTTGATGGGGTCGAGACCTGTCTCGACCCGTCCAGTTTCAGCTTCGAAGTCCTGACAGAGTTCTGTTCCATCACAAAAATCAATGAGTCGACAATATTGCAATTCTCAGTCGATGACAGTTATCTAACTGAATAGTCATACCTTCGAGCTTCAAGACAAGCTTCGCCGCAAGTTATTCCAAATAGGACTCTAGCTTGCCCGTCTTGGCCCTGAGACCGTCAACTTCAGTGGCCAGGTTCTCCTTGTCCTTCCTCAGTTGCTCGACTTCACGATTGGCGTCTGAGACGGCCGTCTTCAGTTCCGCGTTCTCATCCTCCAACTTGCCAACTGAAGCCAGTTTCTGGTCCGCAAGCGTCATCTTCTCACGAGCTTCTTTTTGAGCAGCAGCAAGATCCTGGTCCTTCTTCTCCAATGCCTCCTTCATTCTCTCTAAAGAAACAACACTCTTCAGATGAGACTGAAGTTGGCGGTTTTCACTATGCACATCTGCTTATGTGAAGTCACTCGGTTCAAAGAGACTGAAGGAAAATCAGCGGAAAGTCCACCAAGCAGACGAAACAGTCGAATGGTTACCTCCCATGATGGTCGTTTCTTGTTGGGCAGTCTTCAGATTCTTCTTTGCCAGTTCGAGGTCAAGTTCAACGCTGATATGCTTATTCTTCAACTCGGTGAGTCGAGCTCCAAGATCACAAGACCTCTGCAGCCAGAAAGACAAACATTTCAGTCGACAGAAATAAGAGACAGTGAAGGAAAGGAATTACTCTAGGACTACTGCCGAATCAAATATTCAACAGTAGTCTCGGGGACTACACCCGGTGGGTGCACTTAGCGTGCCCCCACTGGATCAGATCAATACTCAGCATGAGTTCAAAAAAACAGAGAGATATATCTGTTGGGGAACGTAGCAGAAATTCAAAATTTTCCTACGTGTCACCAAGATCTATCTATGGAGAAACTAGCAACGAGGGGAAGGAGAGTGCATCTACATACCCTTGTAGATCGCTAAGCGTAAGCATTCAAGAGAACGGGGTTGAAGGAGGCGTACTCGTCGTGATCCAAATCACCGGAGATCCTAGTACCGAACGGACGGCACCTCCGCGTTCAACACACGTACTGCCCGGTGACGTCTCCCATGCCTTGATCCAGCAAGGAGAGAGGCAGAGGTTGTGGAAGACTCCGTCCAGCGGCAGCATGATGGCGTGGTGGTGGTGGAGGAGCGTGGCAATCCTGCAGGGCTTCGCCAAGCACCGCGGGAGAGGAGGAGGACTTGGGAGAGGGGGAGGGCTGCGCCAAGGAGAGGTGAAACTCATGTGTTGGCAGCCCCAAAACCCCTCAAGTATATATAGGGAGAGAGGGGGGGCTGCGCCCCCACCTAGGGTTCCACCCCTAGGGGCGGCGGCCAGCCCAAACCCATCTAGGGTGGCGGCCAAGGGGGGGAGAGGGGAAACTTGCCCCCCAAGTTAGGTGGGTGCGCCCCCTCCCCCAACCCTAGGCGCCTTGGGCCCTTGTGGGGGGGGGGGGGCGCACCAGCCCACCTGGGGCTGGTCCCCTCCCACACTTGGCCCATGCATCCCTCCGGGGCCGGTGGCCCCACTTGGTGGACCGCCGGGACCCTCCCGGTGGTCCCGGTACGTTACCGATAAAACCCGAAACTTTTCCGGTGACCAAAACAAGACTTCCCATATATCAATCTTTACCTCCAGACCATTCCGGAACTCCTCGTGACGTCCGGGATCTCATCCGCGACTCCGAACAACATTCGGTAACCATATACAAACTTCTTTATAACCCTAGCGTCATCGAACCTTAAGTGTGTAGACCCTACGGGTTCGGGAACCATGCAGACATGACCGAGACGTTCTCCGGTCAATAACCAACAGTGGGATCTGGATACCCATGTTGGCTCCCACATGTTCCATGATGATCTCATCGGATGAACCACGATGTCAAGGACTCAATCGATCCCGTATACAATTCCCTTTGTCTAGCGGTATTGTACTTGCCCGAGATTCGATCGTCGGTATACCGATACCTTGTTCAATCTCGTTACCGGCAAGTCTCTTTACTCGTTACGTAACACATCATCACATGATCAACTCTTTGATCACATTGTGCACATTATGATGATGTCCTACCGAGTGGGCCTAGAGATACCTCTCCGTCACACGGAGTGACAAATCCCAGTCTCGATTCGTGCCAACCGAACAGACACTTTCGGAGATACCTGTAGTGCACCTTTATAGCCACCCAGTTACGTTGTGACGTTTGGTACACCCAAAGCATTCCTACGGTATCCGGGAGTTGCACAATCTCATGGTCTAAGGAAAATATACTTGACATTAGAAAAGCTTTAGCATACGAACTACACGATCTTTGTGCTAGGCTTAGGATTGGGTCTTGTCCATCACATCATTCTGCTAATGATGTGATCCCATTATCAACGACATCCAATGTCCATGGTCAGGAAACTGTAACCATCTATTGATCCACGAGCTAGTCAACTAGAGGCTTACTAGGGGCATGGTGTTGTCTATGTACCCACACATGTATCTGAGTTTCCTATCAATACAATTATAGCATGGATAATAAACGATTATCATGAACAAGGAAATATAATAATAACTTAACTTATTATTGCCTCTAGGGCATATTTCCAACAGTCTCCCACTTGCACTAGAGTCAATAATCTAGTTCACATCGCCATGTGATTAACACTCACAGGTCACATGGCCATGTGACCAACATCCAAAGAGTTTACTAGTGTCACTAATCTAGTTCACATCATCATGTGATTAAGATTCAATGAGTTCTGGGGTTTGATCATGTTTTGCTTGTGAGAGAGGTTTTAGTCAACGGATCTGCAACATTCAGATCTGTATGTACTTCGCAAATCTCTAGGTCATATTGTAAATGCTGCTTCCATGCTCCACTTGGAGCTATTCCAAATGGTTGCTCCACTATACGTATCCGGTTTGCTACTCGGAGTCATTCGGATAGGTGTTAAAGCTTGCATCGACGTAACCCTTTACGTCGAACTCTTTATCACCTCCATAATCGAGAAACTTGTCCTTATTTCTCCAAGGACAATTTTGACCGCTATCTGGTGATCCACTCCTTGATCACCTTTGTACCCTCTTGCCAGACATGTGGCAAGGCACACATCAGGTGCGCTACTTAGTATAGCATACTGTAGAGCCTACGTCTAAAGCATAGGGGATGACCTTCGTCCTTTCTCTCTTTTCTGCCGTGGTCGAGCTTTAAGTCTTAACTTCATACCTTACAACTCAGGCAAGCACTCCTTCTTTGACTAATCCTATCTTGAACACCTTCAAGATCATGTCAAGGTATGTGCTCATTTGAAAGTACCATTAAGCGGTTTTTGATCTATCCTTATAGATCTTGATGCTCAATGTTCAAGTAGCTTAATCAAGGTTTTCCATTGAAAAACACTTTTCAAATAACCCTATATGCTTTCCAGAAATTCTACATCATTTCTGATCAACAATATGTCAACAGCATATACTCATCAGAAATTCTATAGTGCTCTCACTCACTTCTTTGGAAATACAAGTTTCTCATAAACTTTGTATAAATCCAAAATCTTTGACCATCTCATCAAAGCGTACGTTCCAACTCCGAGATGCTTACTCCAGTCCTTAGAAGGATCGCTAGAGCATACCTTTTAGCATCCTTAGGATCGACAAAACCGTTCTGATTGTATCGCATACAACCTTTCCTTGGGAAAACTGGTAAGGAAACTCGTTTTGACATCCATCTGCCAGATTTCATAAATGTAGCTTGTGCTAATATGATTCCGACGGACTTTAAGCATCGCTACGGATGAGAAAATCTCATCGCAGTCAACTCCTTGAACTTGTGAAAAACTCTTCGCCACAAGTCGAGCTTCATAGATGGTGACATTACCATCCACGTCCGTCTTCTTCTTAAAGATCCATTTATCTCAATGGCTTGCCGATCATTGGGCAAGTCCACCATAGTCCATGCTTTGTTCTGATACATGGATCCTATCTCGGATTTCATGGCTTCTAACCATTTGTCGGAATTTGGGCCCACGATCGCTTCTCCATAGCTCGTAGGTTCATTGTTGTCTAGCAACATGACCTTCAAGACAGGATTAATGTACCACTCTGAAGCAGTACGCATCATTGTCACCCTACAAGGTACGGTAGTGACTTGATCCAAAGTTTCATGATCACTATCATAAGCTTCTACTTCAATTGGTGTAGGTGCCACAGGAACAACTTCATGTGCCCTGCTACACACTAGTTGTAGTGACGGTTCAATAACCATATCAAGTCTCCACCATCCTCCCACTCAACTTTTCGAGACAAACTTTTCCTCGAGAAAGGACCCAGTTCAAGAAACAATCCCTATTGCTTTCGGATCTGAATTAGGAGGTATACCCAACTGTTTTGGGTGTCCTATGAAGATGCATTTTATCCGCTTTGGGTTCGAGCTTATCAACCTGAAACTTTTTCACATAAGCGTCGCAGCCCCAAACTTTTAAGAAACGACAGCTTAGGTTTCTCCAAACCACAGTTCAAACGGTGTCGTCTCAACAGAATTACGTGGTGCCCCATTAAAGTGAGTGCGGTTGTCTCTAATGCCTAACCCATGAACGATAGTGGTAATTCGATAAGAGACATCATGGTACGCACCATATCCAATAGGGTGCAACTATGATGTTCGGACACACCATCACACTATGGTGTTCCAGGCGGTATTAATTGTGAAACAATTTCCACAATGTCTTAATTGTGTGCCAAAGCTCGTAACTCAGATACTTATCTCTATGATCATATCATAGACATTTTATCCTCTTGTCACGATGATCTTCAACTTCACTCTGAAATTACTTGAACCATTCAGTAATTCAGACTTGTGTTTCATCAAGTAAATATACTCAACATCTACTCGAATCATCTGTGAAGTAAGAACATAACGATATTCACTACATGCCTCAGCACTCATTGGACTGCACACATCAAAATGCGCTACTTCCAACAAGTTGCTATCTTGTTCCATCTTACTGAAAACGAGGCTTTTCAGTCATCTTGCCCATGTGGTATGATTTGCATATCTCAAGTGATTCAATATCAAGTGAGTCCAAACGATCCATCCGCATGGAGTTTCTTCATGCGTATACACCAATAGACATGGTTCGCATGTCTCAAACTTTTCAAAAACGAGTGAGTCCAAAGATCCATCAACATGGAGCTTCTTCATGCGTTTTATACCAATATGACTTACATGGCAGTGCCACAAGTAAGTGGTACTATCATTACTATCTTATATTTTTTGGCATGAAAATGTGTAACACTACGATCGAGATTCAATAAACCATTCCTTTTAGGTGCAAGACCTCTGAAGGTATTATTCAAATAAACAGAGTAACCATTATTCTCCTTAAATGAATAACCGTATTGCGATAGACGTAATCCAATCATGTCTATGCTCAACGCAAACACCAAATAACAATTATTTAGGTTTAACACCAATCTCGATGGTAGAGAGAGCGTGCGATGCTTGATCACATCAATCTTGGAAACACTTCCAAGACATATCGTCAGCTCACCTTTAGCTAGTCTCCGTTTATTCCGTAGCTTTTATTTCGAGTTACTAACACTTAGCAACCGAACCGGTATCTAATACCTTGGTGCTACTAGGAGTACTAGTAAAGTACACATTAACAAAATGTATATCCAATATACTTCTATCGACCTTGTCAGCCTTCTCATCTACCAAGCATCTAGGGTGATTCTGCTCCAGTGGTTGTTCCCCTTATTACAGAAGCACTTAGTCTCGGGTTTGGGTTAAACCTTGGGTTTATTCACTAGAGCAGCAACTGATTTGCCGTTTCATGAAGTATCCCTTCTTGCCCTTGCCCTTCTTGAAACTAGTGGTTTCACCAACCATCAACAATTGATGCTCCTTCTTGATTTCTACTTTCGCGGTGTCAAACATCGCGAATACCTCAAGGATCATCATATCTATCCCTGATATGTTATAGTTCATCACGAAGCTCTAGTAGCTTGGTGGCAATGACTTTGGAGAAACATCACTATCTCATCTGGAAGATCAACTACCACTCGATTCAAGTGATTGTTGCACTCAGACAATCTGAGCACAAGCTCAACGATTGAGCTTTTCTCCCTTAGTTTGCAGGCTAAGAGAATCGTCGAAGGCCTTATACCTCTTGACATGGGCACGAGCCTGAAATCCCAATTTCAGCCCTCGAAACATCTCATATGTTCCGTGATGTTTCAAAAACGTCTTTGGTGCCTCAACTCTAAACCGTTTAACTGAATTATCACGTAGTTATCAAAACGTGTATGTCCGATGTTCACAACATCCACAGACGAGTTTGGGGTTCTACACACTGAGCGGTGCATTAAGGACATAAGCTTTCTACTGATCGCATAATCGCTAGTGTCAACTTTCAACTATTTTTCTCTAGGAACATATCTAAACAGTGGAACTAAAACCTGAGCTTACGACATAATTTGCAAAGATCTTTTGACTATGTTCAGGATAATTAAGTTCATCTTATGAACTCCCACTCAGATAGACATCCCTCTAGTCATCTAAGTGATTGCATGATCCGAGTCAACTAGGCCGTGTCCGATCATCACGTGAGACGGACTAGTCATCATCGGTGAACATCTTCATGTTGATCGTATCTACTATACGACTCATGCTCGACCTTTCAGTCTCTTGTGTTCCGAGGCCATGTCTGTACATGCTAGGCTCGTCAAGTCAACCTAAGTGTTTCGTGTCTGTAAATCTGGCTTACACCCGTTTTATGTGAATGTAAGAATCTATCACACCCAATCATCACGTGGTGCTTCGAAACAATGAACTTTCGCAACGGTGCACAGTTAGGGGGAACACTTTCTTGAAATTTTAATGAGGGATCACCTTATTTACTACCGTCGTTCTAAGCAAATAAGATGCATAAACATGATAAACATCATATGCAATCAAATAGTGACATCATATGGCCAATATCATTTTGCTCCTTTTTGATCTCCATCTTCGGGGCTCCATGATCATCATCGTCACCGGCATGACACCATGATCTCCATCATCATGATCTCCATCACCGTGTCTCCATGAAGTTGTCTCGCCAACTTATTACTTCTACTACTATCGCTACCGGTTAGCAATAAAGTAAAGTAATTACATGGCGTTGTTCAATGACATGCAGGTCATACAATAAATAAAGACAACTCCTATGGCTCCTGCTGGTTGTCATACTCATCGACATGCAAGTCGTGATTCCTATTACAAGAACATGATCAATCTCATACATCACATATCATTCATCACATTCTTCTTGGCCATATCACATCACATAGCATACCCTGCAAAACAAGTTAGACGTCCTCTAATTGTTGTTTGCATGTTTTACGTGGCTGCTATGGGTTTCTAGCAAGAACGTTTCTTACCTATGCAAAAACCACAACGTGATATGTCAATTGCTATTTACCCTTCATAAGGACCCTTTTCATCGAATCCGATCTGACTAAAGTGGGAGAGACTGGCACCCGCTAGCCACCTTATGCAACAAGTGCATGTCAGTCGGTGGAACCTGTCTCACGTAAGTGTACGTGTAAGGTCGGTCCGGGCCGCTTCATCCCACAATACAATCGAAACAAGATTGGACTAGTAACGGTAAGCATATTGAACAAAATCAACGCCCACAACTACTTTGTGTTCTACTCGTGCAAAGAATCTACGCAATAAACCTAGCTCCGATACCACTGTTGGGGAACGTAGCAAAAATTCAAAATTTTCCTACGTGTCACCAAGATCTATCTATGGAGAAACCAGCAACGAGGGGAAGGAGAGTGCATCTACATACCCTTGTAGATCGCTAAGCGGAAGCGTTCAAGAGAATGGGGTTGAAGGAGTCGTACTCGTCGTGATCCAAATCACCGGAGATCCTAGTGCCGAACGGACGGCACCTCCGCGTTCAACACACGTACAGCCCGGTGACGTCTCCCATGCCTTGATCCAGCAAGGAGAGAGGGAGAGGTTGAGGAAGACTCCAGCCAGCAGCAGCATGATGGCGTGGTGGTGGTGGAGGAGCGTGGCAATCCTGCAGGGCTTCGCCAAGCACCGCGGGAGAGGAGGAGGACTTGGGAGAGGGGGAGGGCTGCGCCAAGGAGAGGTGAAACTCATGTGTTGGCAGCCCCAAAACCCCTCAAGTATATATAGGGAGAGAGGGGGGGCTGCGCCCCCACCTAGGGTTCCACCCCTAGGGGCGGCGGCCAGCCCAAACCCATCTAGGGTGGCGGCCAAGGGGGGGGAGAGGGGAAACTTGCCCCCCAAGTTAGGTGGGTGCGCCCCCTCCCCCAACCCTAGGCGCCTTGGGCCCTTGTGGGGGGGCGCACCAGCCCACCTGGGGCTGGTCCCCTCCCACACTTGGCCCATGCAGCCCTCCGGGGCCGGTGGCCCCACTTGGTGGACCCCGGGACCCTCCCGGTGGTCCCGGTACGTTACCGATAAAACCCGAAACTTTTCTGGTGACCAAAACAGGACTTCCCATATATAAATCTTTACCTCCGGACCATTCCGGAACTCCTCGTGACGTTCGAGATCTCATCCGCGACTCCGAACAACATTCGGTAACCACATACAAACTTCTTTATAACCCTAGCGTCATCGAACCTTAAGTGTGTAGACCCTATGGGTTCGGGAACCATGCAGACATGACCGAGACGTTCTCCGGTCAATAACCAACAGCAGGATCTGGATACCCATGTTGGCTCCCACATGTTCCACGATGATCTCATCGGATGAACCACGATGTCAAGGACTCAATCGATTCCGTATACAATTCCCTTTGTCTAGCGGTATTGTACTTGCCCGAGATTCGATCGTCGGTACACCGATACCTTGTTCAATCTCGTTACCGGCAAGTCTCTTTACTCGTTACGTAACACATCATCCCGCGATCAACTCTTTGATCACATTGTGCACATTATGATGATGTCCTACCGAGTGGGCCCAGAGATACCTCTCCGTCACACGGAGTGACAAATCCCAGTCTCGATTCGTGCCAACCCAACAGACACTTCGGAGATACCTGTAGTGCACCTTTATAGCCACCCAGTTACGTTGTGACGTTTGGTACACCCAAAGCATTCCTATGGTATCCGGGAGTTGCACAATCTCATGGTCTAAGGAAAAGATACTTGACATTAGAAAAGCTTTAGCATACGAACTACACGATCTTTGTGCTAGGCTTAGGATTGGGTCTTGTCCATCACATCATTCTGCTAATGATGTGATCCCGTTATCAACGACATCCAATGTCCATGGTCAGGAAACTGTAACCATCTATTGATCAACGAGCTAGTCAACTAGAGGCTTACTAGGAACATGGTGTTGTCTATGTACCCACACATGTATCTGAGTTTTCTATCAATACAATTATAGATGGATAATAAACGATTATCATGAACAAGGAAATATAATAATAACTTAATATTTCCAACAATATCATCAGACCTCAGTCAACTGCCAGCAGTCGACCATGGTCTCGGAGACTACACCCAGTGGGTGCACTCGACGTGCCCCCACTGATTCGGAAAGTGCAAAATTGAAGATTTCCTGAGTTCTAAACGAAGGAACACCCAGTGGGTGATCAGATATAAAGCAACATTCAAAAGTTCAGTCGGAATTTTACTGACCTGGACATTGGTCTGAAGGAGAGTGCTGGCATTGTAGGCTATCTGACTGGCTTCATGCATCACTTTCACCTGCTCCATGACAAGATTCGCCTGGCGAAGAGCTTCCCTAGCGGTACCCGACGAGTCGTCTGGAGTTTGATATGTATCAAAGAGGGATGGCTCCAGAGGGGTCGAAGTAGTTGTCGGGTCAGATGAGTGGAGTTGCACTGGTGCAGCAGGCGTCTGTGCAGTCGACCCCGATGGACGATCAGTCGTCAACGGGTTAGCAAATGTGACGTTAGTCCGAACTATCGCCTCAGGCGCCGGTGTCGGCTGAGGGATTTGGACTTCAAGTCTCCTCCTGCTCGAGCCTCCACTCTTCTTCTTCCTCTCCTGTAGAGGCACTTCTTCTTCATCGTCGTCAGGAAGCACAACGATATCTTGCGGAGCTACATAAGAAGAGAAGTATCAAGTTTTCAGTCAATCGACCACCCACTCGACTAAAGAGAACTGGGTTGGATGAACTTACCAGCTCGTGAGGTGGCCTCTTCGTATCCTAGTGCCTTGTCTATGTCCATGTCAGTGGCAGCAAAGGTGGGGCTGGAAGTACCCAAGAATTGGTCGGTCAGATCAAGAAAACCTTCAGTCGACTTACGGAAACACAAACAAGATACCCACCCTGAGGCAACGGGGACGTCCATCTTGATTCGCGGCAATGTCTTCCGGGTCTTGGAGGGAGCAACTTTAGACTGCTTGGCCACCTTCTCCGTCGGCTCCGGAGTCAACGTCCGAGTGCGCTTCTGAGTACTGGCACTCGGACCCATGCCTTTCCTGCGCCCGCTGACCGGATCATGTTGCTATTTGGATCGACGTCCGGAGCGTGGCGGCGAGTCGACTTCCTCCTCCTCGTCCGATTCCTTGCTCTCCTCCTCCTCGTCGTCTCCCTGAGAATCCCACTTGGCACTATGTTCCGCGCTGTCCTCCCCCTCCTGGGCCTGTTCCAAAGCCTGTTCTCCGTTGGGTATCAAATGCATCTCAGTGAACAACTGCAGAACATTTTGGTCGAACGAGAGTCAGTCAATATCAAGTGCAGTCGGAGCATGAATGAGAAGCAGTCGGAACGAAAAGCGTACCTTATCGGGTGGGTTTATGCTGCTAAAGGGAACGACTCGCCTAGATCCTCTGGGATTGTCCTGATTGCCTGTAATGCTCCTCAGCCACAAAGCTACTGTTTGAGACAGCACTTCTTCTGGATGGACCCGAGCGGTGTCGTCCGGCCCGGAATACAGCCACATCGGTTGATCGCGGGCCTGGAGAGGCTGGATGCGTCGACTGAGGAACACCTCCAACAGATCCAGACCCGTAACGCCATCATTGATAAGCTGAACCACCCTATCCACCAACATCCTTGTCTCCATGGTCTCGCCAGCAGTCACTTTTAGTGGAGCAGGAGTCTAGACTCGGTCAAATGAGAAGTGGGGGAGGTCGGTCGACTGACCTGGAGCCGCGGCATCCTGGCAATAGAACCAAGTCGACTGCCAGCCTCTAACAGAGCCAGGAAGAGTCATGGAAGGAAAGGCACTCCCTTTTCTCTTTTGGATACCTAAACCCCCACACATTTGGATGACATGGGTTTTCGAGTCACTCGACTTCGCCTTTTTTACCGATCGGGAACAAATGGTGAATATGTGTTTCAAAAGACCCCAGTGCGGTCGACACCCCAAGAAGTTCTCGCACATCAACATGAAAGCGGCTAAATGCGTGATGGTGTTGGGGGAGAAATGGTGGAGTTGAGCGCCGAAAAAGTTCAGAAACCCCCGAAAGAAAGGATGCGGGGGAAGCGAAAAGCCGCGATCGACATGGGTGGCGAGCAGAACGCACTCACCTGGTCGAGGCTGAGGACTCATTTCCCCCTCCGAAAGCCTCGCCGCTACCTTGGGGATTAACCCCGACTCCGCCAGCTCGTCCAGGTCCGCCTGCCGAATCGAAGACCGGATCCAATCGCCCTAGATCCAGCCCGGTGGCAGCCCCGCGCGCGACGACGACCCGCGTTGCTGCTTCTTGCCCTTCGCCACCTCCTTCGTCTTCTTTGCGTGCTCCAGCGCCGCCTTCTTGTCCTTCACCATGGCGATGGGGCAGCAGCGTTAGAGCGGAAGAGTAAGGTGCCGCGGAGAAGCAGAGAAAGAAGAAGGAAGAGAAGATGTGCACAGTGCGGACGCCTCGGTCCGGTCACCTTATAAGTGATTATTTCCAAGTGACTGACGCATGGGACCGGACGATCCCGTCAAATCCCGCAACAGTCGCGCGTGGCGTACGTGGCGAAAAAGGCGGCACGGGAATCGAGGAATCACTATTTATCCGCTCCGCCCACTTCGGCACTCCCCGTCCGGCGCACTTCCCCGAAATTTTGTATCCCGCGAAATCCGGGATACACTGCAGACAATCGAGCCCAGGATCCCGCGCTCCAACACAACACTCGGAACATGAGATCAATAGTTCACTCGACTGTCCACTGAATGGATCAAGGCGACTGAGTCGACACCAAATACCGATGCAGGCGTTCAGACTTGCAGAAAGCACTCTCGAGGTCCCAAAGCCCGAAACAGGTTCAATTTTAGCCTACTTTGCACTCGCACCTTAATCCATTCGGGGGCTACTGATGAGGAGGATACAGACCTGGGGTAGGGTCATAGGCCTGACCTACACGTCCTACCCAAGGTCACTACCCCAGAAGATAAGAAGACCAAGAATCCACTCGACGATGTAATCACTTGACCGTCATTCCTCACCCACACTCGACCATATGGGAATCACTCGACTATATCGAAGACCAGGAGTGGGTAGAACGTATAACGTGTTGGTGAACATAGTAATTTCAAAAAAATCCTATGCACACGCAAGATCATGGTGATGCATAGCTACGAGAGGGGAGAGTGTTGTCCATGTACCCTCATAGACCGATAGCGGAAGCATTATAACAACGCGATTGATGTAGTCGTATGTGTTCACGGCCCGACCGATCAAGCACCAAAACTACGACACCTCCGAGTTCTAGCACACGTTCAGCTCGATGACGATCCCCGGACTCCGATCCAGCAAAGTTTCGAGGAAGAGTTTCGTCAGCACGACGGCGTGGTGACAATCTTGATGTTCCACCGTCGCAGGGCTTTGCCTAAGCACCGCTACAGTATTATCAAGGTGGACTATGGCGGAGGAGGGCACTGCACACGGCTAAGAGATCCAAGGGATCAATTGTTGTTGTGTCTCTGGGGTGCCGCCTGCCCCCGTATATAAAGGAGCAAGGGGGAGGCGGCCGGCCTAGGGAGGAGGCGCGCCAAGGGGGGAGTCCTACTCCCACCGGGAGTAGGACTCCTCCTTTCCTTGTTGGAGTAGGAGAGAAGGAAAAAGGAGGAGAGGGATAAGGAAAAGGGGGCTACTCCCCCTGTCCAATTCGGACCAGAGGGGGGGCGCATGCCTCCTTCCTTTTTGCCTCTCTCCTCTATTCCCGTATGGCCCAATAAGGCCCATATACTCCCCGGCGAATTCCCGTATGGCCCAATAAGCATCTTGATCTATCTATATAGATCTTGATGCTCAATGTGTAAGCAGCTTCACCGATGTCTTGCTTTGAAAAACTCTTATTCAAGTATCCTTTCATGCTATCCAGAATTTCTATATCATTTCCAATCAACAATATGTCATCCACATATAATATTAGAAATGCTACAGAGCTCCCACTCACTTTCTTGTAAATACAGGCTTCTCAAAAAGTCTATATAAACCATATGCTTTGATCAACTCATCAAAGCGTATATTCCAACTCCGAGAGGCTTGCACCAGTCCATAAATGGATCGCTGGAGCTTACACACTTTATTAGCACCTTTAGGATTGACAAAACCTTCTGGTTGCATCATATACAACTCTTCTTTAATAAATCCATTAAGGAATGTAGTTTTGACATCCATTTGCCAGATTTCATAAAATGTGGTAATTGCTAACATGATTCAGACAGACTTAAGCATCGTTACGAGTGAGAAAATCTCATCGTATTCAACACCTTGAATTTGTCGAAAACCTTTCGCAACAAGTCGAGCTTTGTAGATAGTAACACTACTATCAGTGTCCATCTTCCTCTAGAAGATCCATTTATTTAACTTGGCTTGCTGATCAACGAGCAAATCAACCAAAATCCATACTTTGTTCTCATACATGGATCCTATCTCAGATTTTATGGCTTCAAGCCATTTTGCGGAATCTGGGCTCACCATCGCTTCCTCATAGTTCGTAGGTTCATCATGATCTAGTAACATGACTTCCAAAACAGTATTACCGTACCACTCTGGTGCGGATCTTACTCTGGAATACCTACGAGGTTTGGTAGTAACTTGATCTGAAGCTTCATGATCATCATCATTAGCTTCCTTACTAATTGGTGTAGGAATCACAAGAACTGATTTCTGTGATGAACTAGTTTCCAATTCGGGAGAAGGTACTATTACCTCATCAAGGTTCTACTTTTCTCCCACTCACTTCTTTCAAGAGAAACTCCTTCTCATCCATTCTTAGCAATGAATGTCTTGCCTTCGGATCTGTGATAGAAGGTGTACCCAACTGTTTCCTTTGGGTATCCTATGAAGACACATTTCTCCAATTTGGGTTTGAACTTATCAGGATGAAACTTTTTCACATAAGCATTGCAACCCCAAACTTTAAGAAATGACAGCTTAGGTTTATTGCTAAACCATAGTTCATACGGTGTCATCTCAACGGATTTAGATGGTGCCCTATTTTAATGTGAATGCAGCTATCTCTAATGCATAACCCCAAAACGATATTGGTAAATCGGTAAGAGACATCATTGATCGCACCATATCAAATAAAGTATGTTTATTATGTTCGGACACACCGTTACGCTGTGGTGTTCCAGGTGGCATGAGTTTGTGAAACTATTCCACATTATTTTAACTGAAGGCCAAACTCGTAACTCAAATATTCATCTCCACGATTAGATCATAGAAACTTTATTTTCTTGTTATGATGATTTTCCACTTCACTCTGAAATTCTTTGAACCTTTCAACTGTTTCAGACTTATGTTTCATCAAGTAGATATACCCATATCTGCTCAAATCATCTGTGAAGGTCAGAAAATAATGATACTCGCCGCGAGCCTTAACACTCATCGGATCGCATACATCGGTATGTATTATTTCCAATAAGTTAGTAGCTCGTTCCATTGTTCCGGAGAATGGAGTTTTAGTCATCTTGCCCAAAAGGCACGGTTCGCAAGCATCAAATGATTCATAACCAAATGATTCCGAAAATCCATCTTTATGGAGTTTCTTCATGCGCTTTACACCGATATAACCCAAACGGCAGTGCCACAAATAAGTTGCACTATCATTATTAACTTTGCATCTTTTGGCATCAATATTATGAATATGTGTATCACTATGATCAAGATCCAACAAACTATTTTCATTGGGTGTATGACCATTGAAGGTTTTATTCATGTAAACAGAACAACAATTATTCTTTGACTTTAAATGAATAACCGTATCGCAATAAACATGATCAAATCATATTCATGTTCAACGCAAACGCCAAATAACATTTATTTAGGTTTAACACTAATCCCGAAAGTATAGGGAGTGTGCGATGATGATCATATCAATCTTGGAACCACTTCCAACACACATCATCACTTCACCCTCAACTAGTCTCTGTTTATTCTATAACTCCTGTTTCGAGTTACTAATCTTAGCAACCGAACAAGTATCAAATACTCAGGGGCTACTATAAACACTAGTAAGGCACACATCAATAACCTGTATATCAAATATACCCTTGTTTTACTTTGCCATCCTTCTTATCCACCAAATATTCAGGGCATTTCTGCTTCCAGTGACCATTTCCTTTGCAGTGTAAGCACTCAGTTTCAGGCTTTGGTTGAGCTTTGGGCTTCATCTTGGGAGTGACAACTTGCTTGTCATTCTACTTGAAGTTCCCCTTTCTTTCCCTTTGCCCTTTTCTTGAAACTAGTGGTCTTGTCAATCATCAACACTTGATGCTCTTTCTTGATTTCTACCTTCGTCGATTTCAGCATCACGAAGAGCTCGGGAATCGTTTTCGTCATCCCTTGCATACTATAGTTCATCACGAAGTTCTAATAACTTAGTGATGGTGACTAGAGAATCTGTCAATCACTATCTTATCTGGAAGATTAACTCCCACTTGATTCAAGCGATTGAAGTACCCAGACAATCTGAGCACATGCTCACTAGTTGAGCGATTCTCCTCCATCTTTTAGCTATAGAACTTGTTGGAGACTTCATATCTCTCAACTCGGGTATTTGCTGGAAATATTAACTTCAACTCCTGGAACATCTCATATGGTCCATGACGTTCAAAACGTCTTTGAAGTCCCGATTCTAAGCCGTTTAAGCATGGTGCACTAAACTATCAATTAGTCATCATTTTGAGCTAGCCAAACGTTCATAATGTCTGCATCTGCTCCTGCAATAGGTTTGTCACCTAGCGGTGCATCAAGGACATAAATCTTCTGTGCAGCAATGAGGATAAACCTCAGATCACGGATCCAATCCACATCATTGCTACTAACATCTTTCAACATATTTTTCTCTAGGAACATATCAAAATAAACATAGGGAAGCAACAATGCGAGCTATTGATCTATAACATAATTTGCAAAATACTATCAGGACTAAGTTCATGATAAATTAAAGTTCAATTAATCATATTACTTAAGAACTCCCACTTAGATAGACATCTCTCTAGTCATCTAAGTGATCACGTGATCCAAATCAACTAAACCATGTCCGATCATCACGTGAGATGGAGTAGTTTTCAATGGTGAACATGACTATGTTGATCATATCTACTATATGATTCACGTTCGACCTTTCGGTCTTCGTGTTCCGAGGTCATATCTGTATATGCTAGGCTCATCAAGTTTAACCTGAGTATTCCGCGTGCACAACTGTTTTGCACCCGTTGTATTTTAACGTAGAGCCTATCACACCCGATCATCACGTGGTGTCTCAGCACGAAGAACTTTCGCAACGGTGCATACTCATGGAGAACACTTCTTGATAGTTAGTGAGAGATCATCTTAAAATGCTACCGTCAATCAAAGCAAGATAAGATGCATAAAGGATAAACATCACATGCAATCAATATAAGTGATATGATATTGCCATCATCATCTTGTGCTTGTGATCTCCATCTCCGAAGTACTGTCATGATCTCTATCATCACCGGCACGACACCAGATCTTCATCATCTTGATCTATATCAATGTGCCGTCACATGGTCGTCTTGCCAACTATTGCTCTTGCAACTATTGCTATCGCATAGCGATAAAGTAAAGCAATTATTTGGCACTTGCATCTTATGCAACAAAGAGACAACCATTGGGCTTCTGCCAGTTGTCGATAACTTCAACAAAACATGATCATCTCATACACCAACTTATATCTCATCACGTCTTGACCATATCACATCACAACATGCCCTGCAAAAACAAGTTAGACGTCCTCTACTTTGTTGTTACAAGTTTTACGTGGCTGCTACGTGCTGAGCAAGAACCGTTCTTACCTACGCATCAAAACCACAACGATAGTTCGTCAAGTTAGTGTTGTTTTAAACTTCGCAAGGACCGGGCGTAGCCACACTCGGTTCAACTAAAGTTGAAGAAACTGACACCCGCCAGCCACCTGTGTGCAAAGCACGTTGGTAGAACCAGTCTCGCGTAAGCGTACGCGTAATGTCGGTCCGGGCCGCTTCATCCAACAATATCGCCGAACCAAAGTATGACATGCTAGTAAGCAGTATGACTTGTATCGCCCACAACTCACTTGTGTTCTACTCGTGCATATAACATCAATGCATAAAGCCTAGGCTCGGATGCCACTGTTGGGGAACGTAGTAATTTTAAAAAAATTCCTACGCACACGCAAGATCATGGTGATGCATAGCAACAAGAGGGGAGAGTGTTGTCCTGTACCCTCGTAGACCGATAGCGGAAGCGTTATAACAACGCGGTTGATGTAGTCGTACGTCTTCACGGCCCGACCGATCAAGCACCGAAACTATGGCACCTCCGAGTTCTAGCACACGTTCAGCTCGATGACGATCCCCAGACTCCGATCCAGCAAAGTGTCAGGAAAGAGTTTCGTCAGCACGACGGTGTGGTGACGATCTTGATGTTCCACCGTCGCAGGGCTTCGCCTAAGCACCGCTACAGTATTATCGAGGTGGACTATGGTGGAGGGGGGCATCGCACACGGCTAAGAGATCCAAGGGATCAATTGTTGTTGTGTCTCTGGGGTGCCCCCTGCCCCCGTATATAAAGGAGCAAGGGGGAGGCGGCCGGCCTAGGGAGGAGGCGCGCCAAGGGGGAGTCCTACTCCCACCGGGAGTAGGACTCCTCCTTTCCTTGTTGGAGTAGGAGAGAAGGAAAGAGGACGAGAGGGAGAAGGAGAAGGGGGCTGCTCCCCTTGTCCAATTCGGACCAGAGGGGGGGCGCAGGCCTCCTTCCTTTTGGCCTCTCTCCTCTATTCCCGTATGGCCCAATAAGGCCCATATACTCCCCGGCGGATTCCCGTAACTCTCCGATACTCCGAAAAATACCCGACTGACTCGGAACCTTTCCGAACTCCGAATATAATCGTCCAATATATCGATCTTTACGTCTCAACCATTTCGAGACTCCTCGTCATGTCCCCGATCTCATCCGGGACTCCTAACTCCTTCGGTACATCAAAACTCATAAACTCATAATATAACTGTCATCGAAACCTTAAGCGTGCAGACCCTACAGGTTTGAGATATATGTAGACATGACCGAGAAACGTCTCCGGTCAATAACCAATAGCGGAACCTGGATGCTCATATTGGCTCCCACATATTCTACGAAGATCTTTATCGGTCAGACCGCATAACAACATACGTTTTTCCCTTTGTCATGGGTATGTTACTTGCCCGAGATTCGATCGTCGGTATCCAATACCTAGTTCAATCTCGTTACCGGCAAGTCTCTTTACTCATTACGTAATGCATCATTCTGTAACTA
The DNA here is from genome assembly GCF_018294505.1 of Triticum aestivum. NCBI lineage: Eukaryota > Viridiplantae > Streptophyta > Magnoliopsida > Poales > Poaceae > Triticum > Triticum aestivum. Next base: position 132,661,505 of record NC_057810.1, on the reverse strand, counting down.
ACTCATTAGCTACATTGCTTGCAAGGCTTATAGTGATGTGCATTACCGAGAGGGCCCAGAGATACCTCTCCGACAATCGGAGTGACAAATCCTAATCTCGAAATACGTCAACCCAACATGTATCTTCGGAGACACCTGTAGTGCTCCTTTATAATCACCCAGTTACTTGTGACGTTTGGTAGCACACAAAGTGTTCCTCCGGTAAACGGGAGTTGGATAATCTCATAGTCATATGAACATGTATAAGTCATGAAGAAAGCAATAGCAACATACTAAATGATCAAGTGCTACGCTAACGGAATGGGTCAAGTCAATCACATCATTCTTCTAATGATTTGATCCCGTTAATCAAATGACAATTCATGTCTATGGTTAGGAAACTTAACCATCTTTGATTAACGAGCTAGTCAAGTAGAGGCATACTGGTGACATTATGTTTGTCTATGTATTCACACATGTATTATGTTTTCGGTTAATACAATTCTAGCATGAATGATAAACATTTATCATGAAATAAGGAAATAAATAATAACTTTATTATTGCCTCTAGGGCATATTTCCTTCACAATGGCTAGGCATTCACTCCTTAGTCTTCATGAGCATTAAGAACATTTAAGACTGCCGTTACCTGTAACGCCCCCACTTTATGTACATTAAGCCCTTTGTAATGGAGGTGGGCGGGGGTCCTGGCACACTCTATATAAGCCACCCCCCTCCTCTAAGACAAGGGTTCGCACCCCCTGTAACACAACACACATAATCCAATCGACCGCCTCCGGGCATCGAGACGTAGGGCTGTTACTTCCTCCGAGAAGGGTTTGAACTCGTAAACCTTGTGTGTACATCTTCGCCATAGCTAAGATCTTGCCTCTCCATACCTACCCCCCCCCCCTTTCTACTGTCAGACTTAGAACCACGACACCGGGCCCCTACAAACATCGGGCTAGAGTGGGGAAAATACTTAGCTTTAAGAATAGAGTACCATAAAGATCTGGCCCCACTAGACATGATCTTCCACCACCATTTGATCATAAGGCATTTATTCATGACAGACGTGTTAATGATGCCCAACCCTCAAGGTTCTTAGGCCTACACATGAGTTTTCATTTAACCAGCCTATACTTTCGTCTGTTGTCAGCAGCGTTCCAATAAAAAGCACCCCTATGTTTGTCAAACCCCGCATGGATACCAGCCGAGAGAAGATAAAAACCCATTAAGAACATAGGAAGGGAAGACAAGCAAGCATTGATCAAAGCAACTTTCCCGGCATTGGTATTATATCTGCCACGCCAGGGAAGGACCCTGTTTCCCACCGTAGAGACAGCTGGAGCAAAGTCTTTTGAATGAAGCAAGTCTGGCGAAATGGGAAGACCCAGGTACTTAAAGGGGAAGGAGCCCAGGTTACAGTTGAGAAGCCGTGCTACTCTCAAAGCCTCCGAATCATCAACACCAGTGACAAGGATCTCACTCTTAGAAAAGTTAATTTTCAGTCCCGAAACGGCCTCAAAGCACAGGAGGATAAACTTGAGGTGGGCAATGCAATCATCGTTCAAGTCAACCATAATAATGGTGTCATCAGCGTACTGCAAGTGAGTAACACCCTCCGGGGTTAGATGAGAAACCACCGGCGTGATATGACCATGATGGGCAGCCCTAGACAAGATGCGAGGGAAGGCACCGGCAACGAAGTTGAACAGAACAGGGGACGCGGGGTCGCCCTGTCGCAGACCCCTGCCATTGACAAAGAAGTTACTAACGTGACCATTAACAAAGACCGCAGTG